>NC_064639.1:332119750-332422750 GCF_023864345.2 Schistocerca serialis cubense | reverse complement strand
GTAATTTTGTGTTACTGCAGGTTATATGTTGGTTATATTCAGAGGCAAGGATATAAATATGTAAGACAAAACAATTTACATCGTAGATAGTTACTTCTAGCGGCACTAATGGAGCTGCTTGTTAAAAGCTTGTGTTGCATTCGAAAATGCAGAAATACCGTAATCAAGTAATTTCACGCTAAACAGAGGGTTAGCACCTTCTTTCCACCGACCAGTTCAAATGTAGATCTGCAAAATATGGATCTACAAATTGCGTCACTTGTTATCTACATTTAAAAAAAAGTAGAATATGTTCTTCCCATATGATTCTGTTTATTGTATTATGTTTTCAAATTTCTAAGTTAAACAAATTCTTTAATCACCTCTGCCAAATTCTATGATCACTCAGTTGCACATAAGACAGGTTGCAATCTCTGTCACAATAAGACGGGCTGCTATAGCCTGACGCTGCTGGGTTTCCTATTAAGTAATCCAAAATACCCATCGCACTTGGACCATTAAAAAAAATTAACCTTCCCCTTAGCCGAATGGCAGCCGGCACGGTAGCTCAGCGTTTTTGGTCAGCGGCTAGTCACCCTCCATAATAAAAACATTTTAAAAAAATGAGTAAAGTTTTCATCTCTATATGTTGAGAGACGCCTTGCGACGTCCGCATAGAGCCGATCTCCTCGAAGAAGAAAGACAACGAAGAAACAAATAGGGGAGAAAAGGGTTAGCGTCGACGCTTTTCGTTAGGTAGGGGCCCGAGTTCGATTCCCGGTACTTCCTCAAATTTTTTTCTGTGGTAGGGTAGTCCGGTACGCCAAATGAGGAGCTGTTTGAATAAAGAGACAGCGACAGTATCGTATTTAATCTGGTGACAGTAACGGCTGGAGGGATTGGCGACATAGTGATCACACGTCCCACGATCACAGGTCGCTCCTCGTACTGCCTTGTAGGCAGCAGTCGGCTAGTCGGAACGGGCCTAGGCCTAGTCTGTGAGTGACGGTTATGTTTATTATATACTTCATGACAGATAGTCTGGTAACGGTATTGTTGCAGCTTTAACAACAGTGAATGGTTTTGATATGCTTAGATGCTAAACTTTAGGTCAGGTACGACATGGTAGTGCGAGAGGAAACTAAACTTTGAAGTTATTATACTTTATTCCAGTCTTACTGCAGTGGTAACACCGGTTTCCATCAGATCACCGAAGTTAAGCGCTTTCGCACTAGGTCACCACTTGCATGGATGACCGTTCGGGCCTACCGAGCGCTGTTGGCAAGTAGGGTGCATACTGCCCTTGGGAGGCCCATTGAGGATCTACTTGACTGACAAGAAGCGGTTCCGGTCACGAAAACTGACTATGGCCGCGAGAGCAGTGTGCTGACCACGCCTTCATTTCCGCATCAGCTGACACCTATCAGTGAGGATGACATGGCGATCGGCCGATACCGTTGGGCCTTCCGAAGTCTGTTCAGAAGGAGTTATTCCAGTATTACGACCACCGTTTCCTCGTATAAAGTTGCGACAAAATATAAACGCTTCTTGTAACAAATAAGCATCTTGTTAAGCAAGCATACAGAGCACAATCATGACGACAACAAAAAATCAGAGAACATAAATCTAAAAGTTTAATTAAGTCTAAATTTTAGATAATGATGTAGACGATTTCAGTTACTTTCGTTACATCCTAAGTATGCCCCATTAAAACGTTGTTCTCTTACGTAGTTTTGACAAAGGACAGTTGAAATTAACTACAGTACCCTAGCCGACGAGTAGCGGTTGAGATAACTAGAAACGAACTTGGGAGAAACGTAGTTCGAATTCCCACGAGGAAAACATAATTTAGCTTTCTGTGGTTTCCCTTAATCACAACGCAACGAGAACTGAAGCCTCACTTTTCAGGGTGGAAAGCAATGGAATTCTGTTGTGTACATTGTGAATGGTTTTCGCATCTTGTCGTAAGCCTAATCGCCGCTTATTGACGATGTCTTAACTTTGAAGAAAGATTCTTGTGAAGGTAAGAAGTTATTCGTCGTCCGTCTCACCGCAGGTGATTTTTACTACCGAAAAGCGTCGCCCACCTCGAAACGATAAGACAGTTCGCAGTAATACAACTTCACGTCACGATTTTTCTGAGTCGTCACGCTGACGAGCAGACGGTCGATAACGCCTTAGGTGGTGTGCACTTTGTCCGCAAAAAATGAATTAGCTTGTTGAACTGTGATAAGCTGTAGAGACTTCCTCTGCGCATCTGGAGTGAGGAACACGATTCGTTGATGTACGTTTCATCGCGTTCGTTACTTGCGCTTTTCTGTGAGGAAAATCTGGATATTACTTTGCGTCCTACCAGCCTTCTCCAAACGCATAAGTGTTTTGTAAGGTATACAAGAAGTCGCAAATACAGAGCTTAACAGTGATTAGTTAAAGGTTTAGAAGAGGCACTTCTTGAAACTTAACAAAATTAATGGACGTGTTGTTGCAATTTTCTCATTTCCTTATTGTGAAGTCAGTCTACGTTTCTGAGACAGTTTTTCCGGTGTTCTAATGTCTCAACAATTGCGTAAGAGCTGTGATGGACTGCTGGTTAGATTACTGAACATTTAGAGAATATACGAGAGCTCGGTTAAAAGTCGATCCGTGTGAAAACATGCTTTAGGGCTCCCTGCTCCAGCTATACGTGTAGCGAATGTCCATGTCGTCCTTCAGCAAGACCTGGACGATTTCCACTTCGTGTCGAAGCGTCTTACATTGATACACTAATGGGTCTTGCGGCAGGAGTTAATGAGTGGACTCGTGACCGTGAGAACAACACTGTCGCGAGCGGAAATCTCCGCTGTTTTCTTCCTTTGTGACAGAGCGGTTGGAGCGGTTCCCGAACGAAGGTCATGGCCATTCCCACAGATGTATCTAATCGGAGCAAATACGTTTAGTTAGCACTAGCCAGATGCCAGACGGTAATTTGGCTACGCACTCCTCCTGCTCCAAAAGAGGTCTGGACAGCTGTTTGTTGGCGCCAGCACCTCGGTAAAGAAAAAAAAAATGGCTCTGAGCACTATGGGACTTAACATCTGTGGTCATCAGTCCCCTAGAACTTAGAACTACTTAAACCTAACTAACCTAAGGACATCACACATATCCATGCCCGAGGCAGGATTCGAACCTGCGACCGTAGCGGTCACGCGGTTCCAGACCGTAGCGCCTAGAACCGCACGGCCACACCGGCCGGCAGCACCTCGGTACTTTCGGTGTAGTTTTATACGTTGTTCTGAGATACATCTTCCCTACCAGTGCGCGACATGCAATGAGTTGGCTATTGGTTTATAATATGAAAAACTCGATTTGGATATTCATTAATTCATCCTGATTAAGGGCTTAATTATTAATATCCTTGATGGTTTTTGTTGTATGAGCATTATGCCGCTGACCAAGGTGGCGAAGAGGTTAGCACACTGGATTCGCATTCGGGAGGAGAACGGTTCAAACCCGCGTCCGGCCATCCTGATTAAGATTTTCCGTGATTTGCCTAAATAGCTTCTGTCAAATGCCGGGATGGTTCCTTTAAAAGGGCGTAGCCGACTTCCTTCCCTAATCCGATGGGTCCGATGACCTCATTGTTTGATCCCTTCCCCCGAATCAACAACCACCACCACCATTATGCCTCGGTCTAAGGTAAGCTTCTCTGCCTAACGTTTTTCGTCTCGTAATGCTGGAAACATCATTAGAGGATATAGAGATGCCGTTAGTATTTTCAAACAAGGTAAGGTAGCAGAAGCATAGTTTGACCAATAGCATAAAGCCCATACAACAAAAATCACCAAGCATATAAATACAGACCATGAAATCAAGCAGTATTAATGTCTTAACGACGTACAGTCAACGTAAATCTTGAGTGTAGCTCACATATAGCTCTTTTACGGTTTGCATCACTTTGAAATGGCTGCACAGCCGAAATTGTGCAGTTGTGAAAAAGGCGAACTGAAAGGACATTTTTAATCCAAATAACGACTCCCGGAGGGGCAGGTTCTCGTTTAGGAGAGTTCTGAATAAGGTTTCTCGTGGTTTGTCCTCAAGTATTCCATAAAAGATAAAAAAAACAAAGAAAATTACTACCTGTTCCTCCACTTGTTGTCAGACAGATGCACACTCCACTCAGAAATTCTAAACCGAACGTAAGAATTCGCTAGACGTTCGTGTTAGGTGGGAATGGAAAGTAGTATCTTTTCACATTAAATTCAAACATAAATTGTTAACAAGTATTTATTTTTTAATCAATGATGTAATCATTTTCGTTATCAACAATAATTTACCATCTACTGTGCAAACTTTTGAGGCCGGACCGATAAAAGTCAATTAGTTTTCGAGCAAAATATTTGGAGATGTAATTTTCGACATAGTCCACATTTTGAAATTTTGTGCCCCTTATAAAATGCTGTAGTGATCGGAAAAAACGGAAATCCGATGGCGCGATATCGGGCAAGTATGATGGGTGAGGCAGTACCTCCCGCCCCAGTTAATTAATTTTTTCCAGGATTCCCCTTGCTCAGTGCGTTCTTGCATTGTCGTGTTGCAGAATAGGGCTTTCCTGTTGACGATCGCTCGGCGCTTTTCAATTAAAGATTAATTTACTCTACCCAATTGTTCACAGTAAACTTCTGCATTCACAGTTTGTCCTAGTTTCAGCACTTCAAAATGAACGACCGCCGGAACTCTCCACCAAATACACAAAAGCGCCTTTTTGGGGCGTAAAACTGGCTTAATTGTACTCCGTAGCGCTTCATTCGGAGAGAGCCACTGCGTTTTGGATTATCACAGAGAACCCATTTTTCATCTCCAGCGATCAAGCGGACAAAAATCTCTTCTGTATTGTGCCGCTGGAGGAATAAGTTGATGTGCTGGATCACTTAGCTTTTTTGTCTTTACGAATCTCTTGGATGGTTGACTAATGTTGGTTGAGAGAGTTTAGCAGTTCCTCGATTGTCTTGACAGGGATTTGTCTCCGCTTCCGCCCTTAACATGTCATTGTGTATATTTGTTGGTTATCCTGGTCGATACTAGTCGGAAAAATCAAAATTAACCGATTGGAACTTAGACATTCGCGAGTGTCTAATGCTCTTCGATAAATATCGCGTATGTTTCCGACAGCAACTATGCTCGCGATACGATACTGGACATGTATCTCTCCCGGTATCTGACTGGTAATTTTTACCGTAAACTGCAAAAAAAATTATTTACGAATAAATAAGTCATTCTACCCTTAATATGTCTTTTGCACGACTCTGAAGTACACATTGAGATGGCAAGTGACAAACGAATGTTGAATGTCGCAGAGACGACGCTACTTTCGGGTTCCCCTAGTCTAATACTTCAATATGTCTTTATTGTATTTGATATCGACTGAATTATTCGAGTCGTCGGCGTATTGGCATGTCACGTAGGATGTAGCAAATTATGTGATAAAGCCTCAGTAGCTTGGGTAGCCGGGAACATCCTTCTTTCATCAGCTTCCCAGAACACCTCGTCATATGAAAACTCACCGTGCACTTTCCTCCACCGTGACAGCGCAGGACTTTTCCGGATGATACTGTTCACTTGGTGTTAACGTTTCTGACGCACGAGCGGGAATACTTCAAATGCAGCGCCTCGGAAGCTCGTATTTAATCCAGCCTCAGATGCAGCGCATTCTTTAAATCCACTTCATGTCGAATCGAGATTTATGCAGACTGCTGATTTCAGCAAAGCTTAAAACAAAGAAAGTTCAAGGAAATCCCAGGTTCCCGTCGGGGATTGCGGCGGAAGGAGCAGCATGACTAGGCGGCGTTACGCCAGGTCCTGCAAGTCAGCTTTCGCGGAACGGCAGCGTCATGTTGTGAGAGCACGTACCCAAACAGAATTCCGAGAAGAGACCGCTCGGAATCCTGGAAGTCACAGTCGGAATGCTGCCGCCGATTGGTTTTGTGACTGCGACAGTGCTGTTGCGCTCTCTGGAGTTGTAGGCTTTTGCGTGTTCAGCCGAGTTTTTTTTAAATTTTATTTCTAAGCGCGATATGTTGACGATAAACCCAGGCGCCGCCTTCTTCAGCTGCTGCGAACTGTGTCAGTTCGTACTCGCTGAGTGGTCTCCAGTCGCACCGCTATTTATAACAGAGTTCGACTCCCGGTGCCCGCTGCGCCCTTTGATGGTCACTCGTTCTTGTTTAAATTGAAACCTCTGTCCAGATTTGTTTGTTTTTCTGACGTATTTAGTTCCATAAACGCTTCCATTACACTACCCCAGAAACGTGGCATTGGCACCATAATACCGACCTAAACGTACTTCATTTCGGCGAGAGCTTATTTGATTGGTTGTTAGAGTCGAGTGTTTCGCTTATATGACCCTTGCACAACTCCTCGATTGTTCCAACAGTTTACCAAATTCGCACAGAATGCGGTACACATCAGGACTTTGGAGATCTGTTTCGTCTTGAACATTACAAAGAAGGCTTTCTCTCATTAGATGCTATGTTATCATATGAGACTACCCATCTTTCCAGAAATTGGGCCAACAACAGAAGATAAGTGATTCTTGGCTTCTTTTCTTTCTCGGTCTCAGCCTCTGTATTACATGTAAGAAACGCTTTTCCTTCTTGTTAAAGTAGCCTGTTATTACTAACGAAGTTTTACGAACATTCACTGTAAAAAAAGTTCTCAGTTTATAATATTCTATGAAGAACACCGACGAACAATGAATTGTTGGTAAATCTCTCCTCACATATCTAATCAATTACAGTAAAGAAAATTATTTACCTGTGTGGACAGAAATTAAGGCGAAAAAGCGCTGAACCGAATGATACGACATCAGTTTCTTTTCATTCATCTTACAGTTTATATGGAAGGTTAGTTAAGCAGGAAAGCTAATCGTATTTCACTGACGAAGGGGATACAACCCTTTGTCTTTGATCAATGACATCATACTTTACTCATAGTCATTAATGTCTTTATTTTCGAGCCATAGGTAATAAATCGGTTATCTTTTGTGGCGAGACGTCACCATTGTAAACTGATACAAATGAATGTGTTTTTAAAGTACAGGGCTAGATACTGCGTAAGATTTTTGGCGCTTGTATTAATCCAAATAATTTGTTCGTTCCAGTTCATTCGGTATTTATTTTCACTTAGTGAGTTTCGTGTATTTTGGATAAATTTTTTCATTCTGAAAAATTTTTGCATTTTGATTTTCGTTTGTAGGTATGGATTTATCAGCTCAACTGAGGAATGGGATACTGGTGCAAGAAAGAAAGTAGCCGTCCGCTATGGACGAGCGGTTCTAGGCGCTTCAGTCTGGAACCGCGCGACCACTAAGTCGCAGGTTCGAATCCTGCCTCGGGCATGGATGTATGTGATGTCTTTAGGTTAGTTAGGTGTAAGTAGTTCTAAGTTCTAGAGGACTGATGACCTGAGAAGTTAAGTCCCATAGTGCTCAGAGCCATTTGAACCATTTTGCCAAGAAAGAAAGTAAAAGAATAAAGTGACAGAAGTAACGTTACCGTGGAATACCTCAGTTGACATATATGAGTTGAAACCCAAACTTCAGTTGATCTGTATAGGTTAACAGCAGTACAGGCCATAAATTTAACGTATGTCGGCTTTTCCGCTTCCGCTAGCACTAGTATCCTATTCTTCAGCTGACATATGTAGGTCAACTGAAGTACAACATAGAACTTTTACAGGTGTGGCTTTCTTCGTCTACTACAGACCTGCTATTATTCAGCTGATGCTAGTACTAGCGAAGGCGGAAAGACAGACATACGTAAATTTTTTATCCCATACTTCAGTTGACCTATACGTATAACTCAGCTGAAGAATAGGATACCAATGCTAGCGAAAACGAAAATATCGACGTACTTAACATTGGCATCCTGTAACTCAAATGAACTACGCGAAGGCGAAAAAATAGACATACATGAAATTTGTATCCCATATTCAGTTCGCCCATATCGATGAACTGAAGAATAGGATACTAGTGCTAGCGAAGGCGAAAAAAAAACCGACAGCTGTAAAATTTGTATTCGTACTGCAACTGACGAACCCAACTTAAAGTCTTCCATATTCATAGGAATAGATAAATCAAGTCAACTGAAGAATAGGATACTAGGATTCAAAGAAGCGATATACTTAACATTATGTTCGAAATATGAATGTAGGTACTACATGTCTACCATCTGTTTTCTCTGTCCTATATTCCTTTGTTTCTCGGTACTCGTCCTTGTTGTTAAATCTGTACAATACATCATCTATGGTAACTTTTGAGGTCATTGGTCAAAGCCCACGGTTTGTATCCCATTCTTCAGTAATCCCCAAATTACAGTGAAGAAAATTCTTTACCTGCGTAGACAGTAATTAAGGCGAAAAAGCTCTGAACCGAATGGTACGGCGTCAGTCGCTTGTCATTCACGTTAAAGTTTATATCGAAGGTTAGTTAAGCAGGAGAGCTAAACGAATTTAGCTGATTTGAGGACCTTCTTTTCCGCTTCTTCCTGTCTTTTACACAACCGGAA
Source organism: Schistocerca serialis cubense (assembly GCF_023864345.2). NCBI lineage: Eukaryota > Metazoa > Arthropoda > Insecta > Orthoptera > Acrididae > Schistocerca > Schistocerca serialis. The sequence continues at coordinate 332,414,231 of NC_064639.1, read as the reverse complement.
TTCCCTCATCCCTCTCAAATCATCTAGCACCTGTGGGCTTTTTATTTTTTATACGATAGCGGCTACTTTGTTTCAACAAGTGTGACATTAAATAATTTTTTCCTCTGACGATAGTGTAAGGTTTTTGTCAAAGTAGATAGACAGGAGTCGTTTATGCGATAATAATTAACTCTATTCTTTTGTAAAGAGCAGCTTTTAAGAGATGTAAAACAGAATTAATGGTGGTGAAAGTTGTGAGATGTATAGACATATAAAGAACAAGAGTAGTCTACTATCACACGCGAACAGCTTATCACTAACCTTAGCCATAGACGACGTCGATTTGATAAAATGCAGTCGAAGACCCATAGCAATGCGAAAAATCTCTACCCCCTATTTGCTTCCACTTACACCAACCCAGATCTTAACAGTTTTTTGGAAACAGAAAATAAGCGATTTGCAAATGTAGATAAATTAGTTTTTCAATACGCGTACGCCACAATGTATTTGATAACTGAACATCTAGTGCTATACTTAATACGTATACGTGATCTCCGTTACGTAAATTAAGACTAAAAGATTTTTGTTTTTTGTCGTTAGAGTAGTAACACTCACTCGAAAAATCCGAAGTTAGTGAAGAGAGTGCCTACTGTAGCCGTGTTGGATGAAGCACCACAGAATTCATCTGAAGTAGTAAAAAACAGCTACAGAAAAGGCCAGCTGCTCAATGCGGGCAGCGTGTGGAATTTTATGGGCGGGGTGGGCGTTCACATTGACGGCGCAATCTGGCAGCAGTGGCGGTATCGGTGGCGGTGGGGGTCGCTATTTCAGAGCTACGCCACACCCGGCCGTGACGTGCGCTCGCATTTTGGCGAGGTCGTGTGCGGCGGCGGTGTGCCCTGCGAAGAGGGCGCGGCGGTGCCTGCTTCCTCTCGCCGGAGATGTGCGATTACGCGCGTGCTGCCAGCCTATCAGCTGTTTGCACCGCGCCTTCAGTGTGGCTGCTCTGCAGATAGTTTACTTTGAAAAATGACGAGTCATACCAAGATAATTTACTGCCTCAAGAAGAGAGCGATGGAGTTAATATTGTCGCTCGGCCTAGCGAAGTATAAGGCTGGAAGAACATCAGTGAATACTGGGTACGCTAAGCATGCAGTTTATCAGGGCGACTCTGATCAACGTTCTGTCCTCTGGAGAGAGCAATAATACTAAATGTAAAGATGCCCGCCCGGCTAGCCGAGCGGTGTAACGCACGGCTTTCCGGAGTGGGAAGGAGCTCCTGGTCCCCGGGACGAATCCGCCCGGCGGACTTGGGTCGAGGTCCGGTGAGCCAGCCAGTCTATGGATGGTTTTTAGGCGGTTTTCCATCTGCCTCGGCGAATGCGAGCTGGTTCCCTTTATTCCGCCTCAGCTACACTATGTCGGCGAGTGCTGCGCAAACAATTTCTGCACGTACGCGTACACCACCATTACCCTACCACGCAAACACAGGGGTACACTCGTCTGGTGTGAGACGTTCCCTGGGGGGTCCACCGGGGAACGAACCGCACAATAACCCTGAGTTCGGTGTGGGGCGGCGTAGGGGTGAAGTGGACTGCGTCGTGGGATTGTGGACCACTGCGGCTGCGGTGGGGACGGAACCTCTCCGTCGTTTCTAGGTCCCCAGTTAACATACAATACAAATGTAAAGATTATGCTTCCTATTCAGTTTTATAAGCTCAGTAGACAAATTGTTAGTCGCGCCATTATAGGGGCCCTAAAAGCGCACTGATTTGTCTGTTCAGCGATTGACGGTTCAATTTCGTGGCACCCTAGTCACGTCTCGACACACTGCACTCAGCTATTACAACGCCACCCTGTTTTGCAGGTAGCGAATCGTTTATAGGAAGTTTATGGGGCTACGTTCGACGAGATGCCGCTTGGTTTTATACAGAAACAATGGGGATTTGCCTTGGCGCCCTACGAGGTAACACGGCCAAAAAAGTCGAAAGGAAATTGCGGCAAGTGGCTTATGCAAAGAAATTAATTCAACGTCACTCTCCTAGTTGTAGCGGTGGGAGCCGATGAATATCGTATTTACCTAAGAAAGAATGAAAAGATGCTTTTCGGAGCTACTGCATATCATCAAACAATTCTTAACGAACAAGAATACGGTAAAGTCATGAGAGAGGCTGTAGGTTGCGAGGGGAAGCTCTCAGCTACATTACGATTTGTAGCCACTGGCAAAAGTTACGAAGACAGGAACTTCAATGCAATTGTATCCCCACACCTGCTGCCTAAGATGATACCAGAAACCTGCAACGCAATTTATAGTTGCTAAGGAAATATATCGAGGTACAACAAAATGAATAAAATAAAAGGTATTAACGTAAACGTTATTAATGTACTTGTGTACCTAGAATAAAACTTACAGTTCAACTAACTCATTCATAATTAGAAGAATAAAGCCTACAAATCAACGTGGCGCTCATAATCTCATAAATACAACAAATAATGCATAAAAGAAATCAAACATTTAGCAACTGTAAGAACTGTGAAGAAAGTCTTACCTTTGCTCTTCAAAGCAGAACGTTTGCGTATAGGCTGGAATTTTTTGAACACTTCTAACAATGAAGTGAGCATTTTTCATTAAAAAAAGGTCAATTGACTGTCTACATTTCTGTTTTCTGTTTTTATTTTTTAAACGTATCGAAAATGAAATTTACATCTAATCTAATTGTACTTCAGTTTTTAGATTTCATTTCTATTAAATATCGGAAATGAAACCTAAAAACCAAAATACAGAAGGTCGACGGTCTTTTTTCCTAAAATATATACCTTTCTCTCTCTCTCTCTCTCTCTCTCTCTCTCTCTCTCTCTCTCTCTCTCTCTCTCTCTCTGTGTGTGTGTGTGTGTGTGTGTGTGTGTGTGTGTGTGTGTGTGTGTGTGTGTGTGTGTCAGTCGGTTGTATGGAATCAGGACAGTAAGATGGATGGACTTGCAGCCGTGGCAGAAGAACAGTCATCGTGTTCGGACGTGCCCGTGACCACACCGTGAATGAAGTCGATTTGTTGGTGTGTCGACGCAGACTGTCAAACACGTACCTCTCGCAATGGTAGTAAAAATATCCTAACCAACAGGGGCCGCAGAAGAGCGTCAAACATTTTCATTGACAACCGGTCTCAAACCCAGCATGAAATGCGCTGCAAGTGAATGCAGGTCGATCTTAATGAGTTACCGAGCGAGCACTGCAGAGGCAATTGTACGCTATCAGCATCGGACCGGGGTAGTTCGCAAAAGGCCATTGCTTACAGCTGTGCGTAAGGCTTCACTAAGTCAGACAGCACAGAAACTGGACAGTAGCTGACTGTAATTGCGTCGTGTGGTTGAACGAGTCGCTATTTTCGCTCCTCAGATGCAAGGCGTCATATCCACCAACTGCCCAATAAAGCACTAAACCTGCCGTGTGTAGAGGGTGTAGTTTAGGTTAGAGATGACTCTGTGATACACTCTAAGACAAAAAAGACAACGGGGCACGAAGGAATTATCCGAATGGAACGGACACCGGTAGACGTGATGTACATGCACAGGCAAATCAAATGATTATATTTCAAAAAAATTGGATGATTTGTTCAAGAGAAGGAGCTTCACAAATTGAGCAAGTCAATAAAGCGTTTTTCTTCGTCCGGCCCTTATCCAAGCATTTACTCGGGTTGGCATTGATTGACAGAAATGTTGGATGTTCTCCTAAGGGCTATCATGAGAAGCTTTGTTCAACTGACACGTTAGATCGTCAAAATCACGATCTGGTTGGAGGGTCCTGCCCATAATACTCCAAACGTTCGCAACTGGGAGGGATCACGCGACCTTGCTGGCCATGGTAGCGTTTGGAAGTGAGAAGACAAGCAATCAGGGATCACTCCTGGTTGTCGGGCCGTATTGCGAGCGAAAGTCAGGCTGGTATCCTACCGCTGCCTGGGGTGTCTCTAGACAAGTTCTCGGCTTAGAATCTCATCGAATGAAGAATAACTGTCTTCAGTGATGAGTTCCGCTTCGAACTGAGCCTCCTTGACCAGGGAAGACGTGTCTGGAAACGCCCTGGAGAGCGGTGGGGTACCAACCTAATTGTTTCCCGCCATACGGCTTGACAACCAGGACTCTTTTGGTTATCATCCGCGGCCGCTTACAGGACAGCGGTAAGTCGACAATATTCTACGTTCCGTTTTGTTGCCCTTCATGGAAAGCCATCCTGGGCTTACATTTCAGCTAGATAATGCCGGCCCCCGCATGGCAAAACTTTGTGCTGTTTGTTTTTGTCATTGCTAAACCCTATCTTTGCCAGGAAGGTCACCGGATCTCTGCCCAATTGCAAACGTTTGGAGCATTGTGGGGAGGGCCCCACAACCAACTACGGATTTTGACGATGTAACGCGTCTGTTGCACAGAATTCGGCACGATATACCTCAGGACGACATCCAACAGCTTCATCAATCAGTGCCAAGCTGAATAACTGCTTACATAAGGGCTAGAGGTGAACCAACACGTCATTGACTCGCTCAATTTGTGATGCTCTGCCCGCATCTCGTGGTCGTGCGGTAGCGTTCTCGCTTCCCACGCCCGGGTTCCCGGGTTCGATTCCCGGCGGGGTCAGGGATTTTCTCTGCCTCGTGATGGCTGGGTGTTGTGTGCTGTCCTTAGGTTAGTTAGGTTTAAGTAGTTCTAAGTTCTAGGGGACTTATGACCACAGCAGTTGAGTCCCATAGTGCTCATAGCCATTTGAACCATTTTTTGTGATGCTCTTTCTCTTAAATAAGTCGATCAGTTTTTTTGAAATTGTAATTATTTTTGTCTGTACATGTACATCATCTCTACCGATTTCCGTCCCATTAGGATAATTTCTTCGCGGTGAATCTTCTTCCCCTTTTTCTTGTTTAAACGTGCATTTTGGGTATGTTTTTCGTACCTTGATTCGGCCCCCTCGTGCAGGTTAGTGAATATAAACTAGGATCGTTATTTCAAGAGCCTTGGTGATGAAATCCTCTCTTCTGTATCTTCGTATGGAGTGTGCCTTGGGTACACCGGCTTCCAAGATGACAAAAGCCGTGGTACAGGGCTGCATGCATGGGTTTGACGAGCTCTCAGACACCCCGTCGCATTTCCCTGCCTTGTTAAATCACGCCATCTTATTCCTTACTTGGAACAGCAATCAACATAGTTGTAATTTGGTAGCTCTTCGTAATCTGTTTGTCAGTGAGTGCTTCAGCAGGGTATCGCGTGCCTGGAAAAAAAAATTGCGTGTTATGTACCAATCTGAAATCATTTTCAAGGCAATAGGCGATGTTAGACGATGTCAGCATGATGCCTCCTGGGAAGTGAATCATTTTTCGTCTCTTGTGCTCATTTGTTCTGAGTAGTAAAAAGCCGTGCAGTTATTATTTGTTGTTGTACAAGATTCCAACGTACCCGTCATCTAGACACTTTCCATGATAGACCTTAAGACGTTATTTGTCGTGTACTAGAATAACGGTTTTCGTTCGCGACGTACCAACAGTAGATAGTGACTACATTGTATAGTGGACGAAAAGGTGCATTGTTACTCTTATCGTTGTCTGTTTTACCGTTCACCTTTCTGGTGACTTACAAAAACATTTGAATTGTTTTTGTGTATAGATATCTACGTTCTATTGCCTGTTAATGTGTTGCATAATGCACTCACGGAGAAATATGGTTTTAACACTGACAATATTCTTCCATAAATATTTGGATCTGGTAATATACCAGTGCAAACGTTGGGCGAGGGCACGCATCTCGTGTGTTGCTCAGAATTTTGTTGGTGACGACTTCACATCTAAATGTGGTCCAGTTTCCTATCAACAAGAAGATATAGCGTAGTATTTATCTGAAAGTCACGATTATTACATATAGAGGGCATAATCCGATTTTGGAACATTTAAAAGTTCGTGAATGTTTAAAATTCTTCAGCTCGTATTGTTACAGTGGACAGTTCAACTCGAAAATCAACATCGAAAGCAACTGTAAAGTTCACAAACGAATGTAATACACATTGTTTCTTAATCAAAATATTTTATGCAACTATAATGATACTTTCCTTGCACAACTTTCTTAATTTACATGAAACTTTTCTGTAAGTGTATATGAAAGAAACTAGCTACATTCTAGTCTCTGTTACTGCCAGCGCTTATCAAAGTTCTACTTCAAGGTCACACACATTTCCCTCCAGGCAGTTCTTGTAATTCCGGCCCTGTTATGTTTCAGCCATTTTACCCTTCTTATAGGCGTTTCGTGTGCGAACATTGTCAGCGTTTCTGTCTTCTTTTCACTAATGTTTGGCTATTGTACAAAATGAAAAATGATATACAGAGATAGAACAGTATTTTTTGTCATGAGATGCATTAAATAACTCTTTGTATGCTGTCTCTGTCGGTGGCCATATACTTTTGCGGCGGGAGCAAAACCACGTGAGTAAAGGAATTACTGAATGGGAAACGAAATACTTGGGGAAAACAGAAGTAAAGGAAAATAATACGGAGTTCCGAATCGATATTTAAGAGTCTCGTTGAATATCTGTTACTCTGTAGCTCTGTCCGTCCGTCTGAAGACCGATTCAAATATTGTTTTATGTTCTCCAAATGGTTCAAATGGCTCTGAGCACTATGGGACTTAACATCTGAGGTCATCAGTCCCCTAGAACTCATAACTACTTAAACTTAACTAAGGACATCACACTCATCCATGCCCGAGGCAGGATTCGAACCTGCGACCGTAGCGGTCGCGCGGTTCCAGACTGAAGCGCCTAGAACCGCTCGGCCACACCGGCCGGCTTATGTTCTCCGTGACTTCTTTATTTTCTGGTTCATTAGATGTGAATGCTTACGACAAAGCTACGGCCAGTTGCTTTTCCATATCCTTGTCCTACTTATTAGTGCTACAACTTTGACACTTGTGATGACGAAGCAACGACTTAACATTCCTTTCTTTGATCCTGTATAAATAGTTGAGACAGTGATTCGCGCACGTTGGGTGTGGGCGATTTCTGAATTGTTCAGTTCTCGCAAGATGATTATTATTTCTTTTTGGGAGAAATATGACAACTAGTTTCAGTAAGCTATACCCCCCTCCTCCACTGTTATATATGGAATAAAAAATGAGATGTAGAAGGTGTGAATAGTTTGGTTACCAGTTAATGTAATGAAACGTCACCAGTATTCAGAATGCTTCCTTTCTGTAGCTCCAGGTTCCGTTCCCGACCGCCTGTCTGCATAGGACGTGACGTGGAGTTTCTTCACAGCCCGGAATTCTCTTGCGTCAAAGATTCGCCGTCACAGTACACGCCACTGCTGTCGTGCTCTAGAGGCAAACGGTGCTAGGTTCCCACTTCCTTCAGAGCCTTTGATGTTGAGTAACATGAGGATGTTCAGTCATCCGGTTGCGTGTCACTCGGTGACAAACGGCTGCGGATGACCTGCGTGCGCCGGTACATTCTCATGCGAACATACTGGTTCCCTGCACTTCCACTGAGTGGGTTGATAAGTCTTCTGCGTGCCCTAACATTCACTAAGACGCATAACGATAAATTAACCTTAAGAGTCTAAACAGTGATCACTTTAGTCCGGCAATTAATGACAGCTTAATTTTCAGCCGAAAGTGCGGGTGTTCTGAATACACAATATACTGGGCAGCCTAACAAACAAATTAAGACGCACTTACGGCTTTTTATGAAATGTCATCACAGTTCTGTAAATTGAACTGTCAATATGACAAGTACTTAAGTCTATTAACTGTCGCCGTTATTGATACTAAGTGGACGGTTGCTGTCAAGACACACACTTACTGCTACCCGCCAGTAATTTTTTTTCCCCAAGATATGTTTTTTCGTTCGTGGTTCTTTTCTTTTCTCCTTACACTATAACAACGATGCCGTAGCCAAATTTCTTTCCTTTCTCCCATCCACATTTTTGCCTTTATCATTTACAGCAAATGGTTGAGTTAACGTTTCATGACTCTTGTGAATAAACAGTTGTAAGCCAAAGGCGGCCATGATGTCTTTTAAAATATACTGGAGTCGTTTTTCCAAAATATCACTCTAAAATTCTTCCCTTATACCTACTGAGCTGGTTCTCAAACCGGGAAAGTCAGTCTCTCTCTCTCTCTCTCTCTCTCTCTCTCTCTCTCTCTCTCTCTCTCTCTCTCTCTCTCTCTCTCTCCAATTCATTTTTTCAGAAACCTTAATCTGAACGTGGGTGATACATGCTGATGTATGCCTAATTTTAATTTATTATTTATTTAGTTGTTCTTTATTTTTATCCTGGTCAAATTAGGGTCCTATAATCTTGCATCCAAACAGTTACTGCCCTGAATTCAAGTTATTTTGTGACCTTTTGATGTTTATATCCATGGATCATCGATTTCAGTTCTCTACTGATAAATCCTGTGGCTCTGTAATTATCTTAGACAAAAACACTGAAATACGGGCTTTGATCCCCCGACTGTTCCAAATGCTCCTTTGCTTTTTAATATTTGTTTCATGTATAGAAGAACGCTGTGTTAGGTAAAATTTCACGCTACACCACGGCTTACGCTCCATTTTAATCTGTTAAATTCATTCAAAATGGTTCAAATGGATCTGAGTACTATGGGACTTAACATCTATGGTCAGCAGTCCCCTAGAACTTAGAACTACTTAAACCTAACTAACCTAAGGACAGCACACAACACCCAGCCATCACGAGGCAGAGAAAATCCCTGACCTCGCCGGGAATCGAACCCGGGAACCCGGGCGTGGGAAGCGAGAACGCTACCGCACGACCACGAGATGCGGGCGTTAAATTCATTGTACTACCTGATAAACTGTCTCTTTTTGTCAATGAATGGCAAAGGCATATATCGCACGAAATAGGACCAAGCGGGAAAAAAATACATAGTTTTTAAAACTACTTTAGGATTATGCCTGTTTCATTTACTAAAAAAAATCTCGTGAGTTGCAGGAAATCTTAATATTTTTATTATTCCATTTTAAGAGGGCGTTTTGAAAATTAACGCTTCCGAATTTTTTATGTGAAAACTCTTAACGCTGTCTTAAATTTAAAAGTTGTTAACATTCTACATCATTATTCCACATGTGTACATATTTGCAGCCCTCTGACGCTAGAGGTCTCCGAACTGTTGCGTATAACGTGGCTTTGTGTAACGTAACTATATATCGGTGAGTGAGAAACAGCGTGCTGTAATCAAGTTTCGAATTTGAAGAGTTCGTCCACACAAGGACATCCTCTTCTTCAGCATGATTATGCCAGACCGTGCACGAACTCTGCGACATCTGCAGCAATCCGACGCTTGGGTTCACTGTCGTCGATAATCCTCCATACAGTCTCGAATGGCACCGTCCGAGTTCCTTAGAGGACGTCACTTTGGTAGTGATGAAGCCGTGCAGACGGAGGTGAGGTTGTGGCTCCGTCAACAAAAGTCAAACCTTCTACAGTGGCGGTATCAATAAACTGGTCTGTCGTTGGGAGAAATGTGTTTCTCGCCAGGGTGACTACGTTGAGAAACAAATATGTAGACAGGTAGAATAAAGATGTGGAACGTTAATAAAGTTTGTTTTATTTAAAAAGGTTTGAGTTATCATATACATTCGGGTGTGTTAATTTTCAGCACGCCCTCGTACATACTTGTTCGTCAAGCTCAATTTCTTTATGCTTTAGACCTAAAGGTCGTAAGTCGTAAACAGTTTCGAAAGCTGGTATTGCATCACTTTCCACAGAAGCCTTAGATAAGTGAACGAGCCTTGAGCACATAGCTGTTACCTCTTACTACTCAAACGGTAATTTGTGTTACTGTTTCCACGTTCCTAGTCCCATGAGAACATTCGGTTGTAGCAGGTGCTTCTCTTACTTCATAGCTTCTGCGTCTAGCGCTTTGCGTTGGCGCGAGCACTCCTAAATAAAACTATGTCTGCAGCTTAAATTCTTGCGCATATTTCACTTTTGTTTCTTCTTAGTTCTCCAATTTAGCTTTCATCAATTCAAACAGAAAGTATTCCCAGAGGAGTTGAAGAGTTGTACGTAAATATAAAGCGTTTGGTCTTCAGTAGTGCATTTCCAATAAAATTACGTTTATCCGGCCGCTGTGACCGAGCGGTTCTAGGCGCTTCAATCAGGAACCACGTTCCTGCTGCGGTAGCAGGTTCGAATCCTGCCTCGGGCATGGATGTATGTGATGTCCTTAGGTTAGTTAGGTTTAAGCAGTTCCAAGTCTAGGGGACTGATGACCTCAGATGTTAAGTCCCATAGTGCTTAGAGCCGTTTGAACCATTTTTTGAAAATTACGTTTGTCCATCAGACTGACATGTGTGCCCTGTTGACATACGAAATGTCCTCTTTCTTTCTCTTGGTCGGGGTATGGGTGCAGCACGCACGACAATTGCTAGGCTGCGGAGCGCTGATTGTCTGTTTGATGGTGGATATCGTTTCTCTGGAAGAACGACGACGCGAAAAGCACTGAGTGTGGAGTGGGCGCTGATTCGGAGAACGGATTGCCGCTATAAGACAGTCGGCGTCGTAATGGGTTTCTGTTGTGAATCTGCTTTGGCTTTCTCGCACACCACTTTAACTGCTTTAAAAGTACGTTGGAGAACTTGTTCTCTCTTGCACTTGCTGACTTCCGCTGATGCTAAATACTTTTGGCGAGAGGAATCAAAGTTTCGTAGTTAATCTATTGCTGTTTTCGCAGAGAAGCCAAATTATTGGTTCAGTTCGACATCTGGGTAACTTTATTGTTTATTGTTGCACGCTTTCGCGGGATCATCAGGTCTAAAGGGGTGGCCACTACGTAGAGAAATATATAGGTTATATCGTCCCTCCGTCTTGTAAGATTTTACAAAGATGTAGGAAACCATGGAAAGACATGAGAGGAGCATAAAAAAGACGTCAGAACTATTCATTTAAGAGAGCGTTAAAAATGTTCAACATGGGTGTATACACCGTAGGTTAAGCGAGGTCATTAGTGTTATTAAGCTGAAAAACCGACCCTTGAGAAAACTTTCTCTAGGTTGTTAAACTTGTGGACTGAATTAGCGTATTTTCAGATTGGCCCACACCCTTCCCAAGTAACTTAAGGATCGACCGAAGCACCCGTACCTCTGTCAGCATGTGGTAAACAATGGCAACCTCGCAGTATTTGAACAAACATAGAGAGTATTCTGGTATGGGTGATTAAATATTGGTAAACAGAGTGCTAGCTGTTGTCGTAGGTTTCTTTGGCAGATTAACGAAAGGCTTTTCTCGCTCCAGCGTCATCTGCCATAACTGGTGCAATGATGCAGATGTTGATGCCGTTCATCGTAGCCTCTTCTCCTCATCCTGAATGGTACGTCCGCTATTAGCTGATTCACCATTCAGTCCATGGATTCGATTGCTACGAATGTTTTTTTGGAACGAATATTACTCAAATGTAGCAATGCACTGAAGAGTACAATACCCTTCACTGAGTTGTCTGGGCTCTAGAGGCAAAAACAAACGCGAAAGAGTTCTTCACATGAGTTGAAAAAACGTGAGAAAAATACCGTCGCTCGATGTCGGAGTGCATGATCGTCACAGAGGGAAGTGTCGAAGTCCAGAACGGTCTTGTATTGTTTCCCGGGCATGTGACGACCATAGTTGTCTAGTGTCGACAATCACCGCTTTCTCTCCGCTCGGGGCCGCTATTGTCTCCGTTGTCCGCCCCAAAAGTCTACCTCATTCAGATCAGATAGCGTGTACAATGCAGGTAAACACTTTCAGTTTTCATTGTAAGATTACGACTAGGCTCTGATACCAATAAATGTAGCTTTGCCTGTCCAGTGTATCAGCATTACATTTTTAAAACTGTTCTTGCATTTGTGGAATGCGGCTGTAGCGCTCAGTCGTGTAAAAGAGCTATTTGCTTTTGTGTCCAACTTGCTGCAGTTTTGGGTTGCGTGCAAATATAAATATCCAACAAGCATTAAGTTCACTAATTCCTTTTCATATTTACTACAACGCGAATCAGAGAAATTGTCTACAAGAATTTAATAACAAACCTTAGACTGTCACGCAGTTGTTGTGTTGCATATTTACTACGTACTAGGATAACGTACATGTCTTTTAATTTTCATCCTGCATATTACACTTACCTGTGCAATAAATTAAATTCTGCCTCAACCTGCGTAAAAAATTAAAACCTGTCAGGGCTTGTACTTCTGTTGAACTAAGTGCCCATCATAGTTAGTCTGAACGAAGAATTTTCTACTGTTAACTGCAAATTTTTTCGTGGAAGTACGTCATTAGACGCAGCATGTATCCAAATAAAACTAGGCCATGGAAAACATTGAACGTTAAGTTAGTAAAGGGATGATTTATCCTTCCGTGGTAGAGAGGTCCTGGGACACAACTGGAAACCTACATTCGTATGACAGGAAATTGATTCTGAACGCCATTACACCCGAGTGACAGCGCACCATACAGCGCCTGTGCATTAGCCTAAGGCAATCATATAAAACAACCGCGAGGTCGATCTGCAGGTACGTTCCAGTTTCACAGACCCCAATATTACGGATTCCAAGGTTCGTATGCGCACGGGTTTTCGATCGCGTACCCCATTACTGTAATGCAGCTGATTCAGAAAGAAGGTATTTAGTTAACTATATTAATGCAATTTCCTGTTGACTGAGTTAATGATTTTACTGTTGACGGTAGTTACAGTGAGGTAACAGCATGTTTCATTTTACATTTTGACGTGACAGTAAGAACGATACCTGCTGAAGTAAGCAATTTTATGACACCTGATGATCACCGGAAAAACGAAAATGGTTCTAAATAAAAGTTTATTTCATTAGCAGTTCTTGGTGATTTTGAAATGTGGCTTTATTAAAAATAAGGGTTTTTGGAACGTTAGAAAAGCGTAACGCAAGGTTCTGGTATCCAGTATTCACCAATGACCTGTCGCAGCTAAACACCTCACAATCGATGAAACGTAGGTCTGTCGACGGCTATCAACAAAAGATCTTTTTCCTGAAGTTTAACATGTACATGCTCATTTAAAAAATACATAAGATAACACCAGAAGAGGAAAAATCTCAATGCACAAAGTGATCTCATAGGTAATACATTTCCCGACCAGGATATGATTCTCGATGTAAAAAAAGACTTAATAATGTCATATTGTGTGAGGTTTCCTTTGCTGAGTCTTTTAGAATAATAGCTTTTGGTAATCTGGAGTATCATACAGAGCTCAGAAACGGTCTCAGACGCTGTACCGCAAAAATAGTTGGAGAAATGCTCTATTAGGTATCAGAGATGCAACACACAAATGTTGACGGCTATTTACGTTGTAATTTCGGCCTTCTGACTCCATCACATGGGATAATAGAGGGTCACGAACAAAACTAAAAGAAGAGAGCAAAGTAAATGCCACATCAGCCAGCAAATAATGACAACATAGTACTGTGAGCCCTGACTACTGATCTATGTATAGGCCTTGGATCAGCAATACTGCCGCTCTCTCTGAACTTAAGTGTGCTTTCCTATAAAGATAGCTCCATAGTGGAGGTGTTGTCGATAATATTTATCCGTCAGTAGAAGTGTAGTTGCCAACAATATAGTTCACGATGCGCGAGGAAATTTCTGCTTGCTGATCCGTGCGAAATTAAAAGACCTTGGGGAAGAATAGAAAAAAATTATTTCAAACGCATTTTGCCTTGCTGATGTGGACAAACGGATGCCACAACAAGCGCGCGAATATCAATTAAGGTATTAATTTCCGTGAGAATAGGAAATGAAATACTCAAAGGCTCAGAGCGGCTAAAATAATTTAATGGATTCAACAGATCTCGCTTCAGTCTTTTGTCTGCGTTCACTGGAACGAGTAGAAAATGACGTCTGTCTTTCGCAGTGTAGAAGGCTGTACGAAACGTAACATATCAATTTAATATTAGATGAGTATTTCGAGCGAAAGTCAAGTAGGATACATCGAATTGGGTTCTACTGGCAGGAGACGTTTCGGTTCAGAAATAGCTTGTTAAACGATGGGTGTAGATGAAAGCAATTGAAGACTGATGGGGAGCTGTTAACATCGGAGAGTATTACCTTTAGTACTGCAAAATATCGTTTGATGTCTCGCAAAGTGTCTGGTTTCTACTCCACGACTTAAATCATATGACGCGCAAAATTTTGCTTTTCCACCACTTCTGTGCTGTGACGTTCGTGGTCTCTACTGCCTGAAGCTGAGACCGTGGTTGGAGTCCTACCTCGCATCTTTTTTTCTTTCTTAGAGTATGTACGTTTTCCCAACGCATCCCAGACCTGCTGTGTGGATGACAAGTCATGGAACTGGGTAGGGTAGTCGAGGATCTACACATTCTTGAAGGCGTTTGCGTTGTGAACTACGTTGTGGTTCCCGCATTATCTTCTAGAATATGTGATCTGACGCCCTAGTCAAGAAGGGTATAACAACAGGGTTTACCATTCAAGGATTCACCCTCTCGTCTACGTTAACAAATCGTTCTTGTCGTCTTAACCAGTAGATCCCCACACCATGATCACGGAGTTGGAGAGATACTGATCTCAATAACTGCTGCTACCTGTATCCTCACACCAGGTCGTCTGCAGACACGTTAGCATCTCATCTGACCGCCTCTACATCTCAACCCAGCTTCCAGTTATGTCATCCCGACGGTTGTTGCTGACACTCTGCCTGTGTCTCGTGCCCGTTTTCAGCGACTGCCATCCGTCAGAGCCAGTCGAACAGTCCTCCAACCTTTCCGTGGTGTAGTGCTTCCGGAAGGACCCCCGTCTACTATTCTTGCCACACTGTCGCCCTGAGTCCATCTCTCCTCCACTCGCCTCGAGGTCCTTGCACTACAGCCAACTGTCACTGTAATCTGTCGCTACAACCCTCCCGTGTCCCTCATACCAGTGATTCCATCTTTTTCAAATAACGAAAAATGGCGGTAAATTGCGTATGAGGGTGCTCTGGGGACCTGAAGAGTACTAGTAACGTTAGACACACCCAATGATCGCCATGTACCGGAGCCATTCTCCACCTGACATTTTTGGACTGAAAAAACTGGAAATATTCTCGAATAAAGATCAAATTGTAACCACCATATCCCATAGGCATGGAACTACCGGAGTTTTGGTAGGGTTCAATCAAGGTGTTCATGATGTAAAACTTTTAATTTCCATCGATGTACGTATACGAGGTGCGGCTAGAAAAAAACCGGACTGATGCTGGAAAAAACATTTATTTACAATTATTTACAATTTCATGTTATCTCCTTCAATGTACTCTCCTCCTCGGTCTCTACACCGCTCCATACGAATTTTCCACTGTTCATAGCAATGCTGCAGATCATTTTCGGTAAGTCCATACATTACTTCCGTCGCTTTTTCTTTTACTGCTTCAACAGTCTCAAATCTAGTTCCTTTCAAAGCTGACTTGACTTTAGGGAAAAGAAAAAAAGTCACAGGGGGCCAAATCAGGTGAGTAGGGTGGATGATCTAAGATGGGAATGTTGTGTTTTGCCAAAAACGTCTTCACTGACAACGCACTGTGAGCTGGGGCATTGTCTTGGTGAAGGATCCATGACTTTTTTTCTCCACAAATCGTTCCGGTTTCTCCGTACTCGCTCACGTAGGGTAGCCAGGACGCTAATGTAGTAATGCTGATTCACTGTTTGTCCCTCTGGTACCCAATCAATGTGCACAATCCCTTTGATGTCAAAAAAAAATCATCATTGCCTTGAATTTAGATTTTGACATTCGTGCTTTTTTTTGTCGTGGAGAACCAGGAGTTTTCCAATGCATCGATTGGCGTTTAGTTTCGGGATCGTAAGTAAAAAACCACGATTCATCGCAAGTAATAACATTTTGTAAGAAGGTGGGATCACTTTCAATGTTTTCCAGGATGTCAGAACAAATCATTCTTCGGCGTTCCTTCTGTTCAATTGTGAGACACTTTGGAACCATTTTTGAACACACTTTGTTCATGTTGAAACTTTCATGAAGAATCTGCCTAACACTTTCCTTGTCAACTCCTGTTAACTCAGACACTGCTCTGATTGTTAAACGGCGATCTTGTCGAACAAGTTTACCGATTTTTTCAATGTTTGCATCAGTTTTTGCTGACAATGGTCTGCCAGTGCGAGTGTCATCACTGGTGTCTTCGCGGCCATCTTTAAATCGTTTAAACCTCTCAAACACTTGTGTTCGCGATAAACAATCATCGCCGTACACTTGTTGTAACATTACAAACGTTTCACTTGCAGATTTTCCTAGTTTGAAACAAAATTTGATGTTAACACGCTGTTCTTTCTGTACACTCAACATTTTCCGACGCACAGACAAAACGTCAACTACTTAAAATAGACGCCACGGGCAGACTGAGTGCAGGAGGCAGATGAAACTCGAGCAGTAGGCGGAGCGAGAGTCACGTGACAGGCCACGCGACTTTCAGCCTTATTGCATTCGTTTTATTGTTTCACCAGTACTAGTCCGGTTTTATTCTAGCCACACCTCGTATTATTCTTATTTTTGGCTTCCAGTAATATTTACCAATGTCTAGCTGCGTATTACTTGTTTTTGCACTAGTGACACATTAATAACAACTATCCCGCAGTCGGCACCTATTTCCTAGAGGGGTGTTGTAGTTCGCTGTGCGGGGCTAATGCCAGAACGCGCGACCCGCGGTACAGTGGTAGCCACTGTACGTGGGCGGAAGGACTATCGACTAAACGTCGCGTGCGGTGGGGTCGTCACGCCTCTATAGGCAGCAGTACTACTACACGGAAGCCATTGCCTCCCTCCACGATCCACCACACAGCAGAGCGCTGCCGTGACACTTATTCATCGCGGACGACGCTTCTTTGTCGCTAGCTTCTCATTTCCTCTGCTACTCACGTATGAATGCCCCAAGGTACAACGAGAGCATGATGTCTCTAGGTTGTTAGTATTACTGGATGGTGCTTTTTTTCTATTTTTCTGTTTATCTTTGGCTTTGGGCAGCAAAGACCATACAGCCAACAGTAGTCACAAAAGTGCTATGTTGACAATTTCCACTGTATTGCAATGTCCACTGTAGAACAATAAACAGAATTCGAAGTATAGCTATAAGAAGATGAAGTACAAAGGCAAACTTGTTATACAAGTTAAAAACACCAAATTACGATACAGGATTCGAACCGGACCGTTTCCAGAGGAAAGTGACATCCACAGAACCTTATAACTAAAAGCTGGACAACAGTGTCGTTTACAAAGATATGTTCTTAATGCAAAGCAAAAGCACAAACAGAAGTCTCCGTTTTCGAACGGAAGGACAAGATTCACATGGCTTATACGTCATAGCTGGGTTCCGGCGTCTTTTATATAGTTCGCGAGCAAAAATACCTATACATATCCAACGGGTGAAGCAAAGCAATTACACTCTCAGGTGGAGGGCAGCCTCTGGCAACTAATTTTTTTGTACAAGACCGCCTGTGCGACCGAATATTTGGTACATGCCCAAATAATGTGGTTCAGACTCGCCACCGGCGTTTTGCTGGTAGTAAGGGATTGGTGTTAGACGGAATTGTCCTTCCATAATGCTCCTTTTAGCAAGGCGGGCAACGGTTTCATTATGGAGTGTGTATTAATGCCCTTTTGTCGAAAGAAAGCGGACGTCAGTGCCCAATGTTCGAGCGCCTATTATGGCATCCAAGACATATTGTTAATCTGTTTATCAAACGCCGGATGCTTTACTTTTTGTAGGGACTTGTTTTCATAGTGCTTCATCAATTACATTCCCATCTTCAATGACTCGGAGAAAGTCTGGATCACCGACCTACTTTACAGATTCTTCTACATTCTTTATCTGACTAGAAACCAGTCACGAGCTGAACTTCCACAGTTAACGGTTTCAGGTGTGATAGACAGCTGCCTTCAGAACAGTGTTCCAGCAAAAGAAGACTCATAACACCGATGAGCATGCGCCTGTCAACATTTTAACAGAAACGGCGTTCTTCAAAACTACAGTTAGTGGTATTTCTCTAATTTAGAAAGACTGGGAACTGCACAGACAACTATTACACAACAGTGATCTTTCATTTCACCCGCCAGGTTCGGTGAGAGCGCTAATGCGCTGCTTCCTGGACTGGGGTAGGCGTGTCGGCCCCGTATCGAATCCGCCCAGAGGATTAACGACGAAGGCCGGTGTGCCGGCCAGCCTGCATGTGGTTTTTAGGCGGTTTTCCACATCCCCCTAGGTGAATACTGGGCTGGTCCCCACGTACCACCTCAGTTAAACGACTCTCTGACATCTGAACACGTTCGCACTATTCCATGAATTACCCTAGATGCAGACAGTTGGAGTACACTACTTCTATCCTGGGGGGTACAGGGTGGCGGCAGGAAGGGCATCCAGACACCCCTTAACATTAACTTTGCCAGATCCGTATCTAACCATGCCGACCCTGCCCAACTGCGGAATAAAGGCATAAGAGGAAGGAAGGAAGGAAGGAAGGAAGGAAGGAAGGAAGGAAGGAAGGAAGGAAGGAGGTGATCTTTCATTTCACTTTCCGTAAGAAGACTTGTTTTATCTGACTTAGAGTTGGCGTCTATTTGGAGAGAGATGTCCTAAAAGTAAGTGTTTTTGATAGGTATTTAGGTCTGCACAATTATAAGATCTGACCTTTAGACAGTTGCATACTAGATAAAAAAGAAAAATATATTAAACTACGTTTTGTTACTCGGATTTCCATGTAAAGGTCGATGCACTACAACATTTTTATGATTACTTTTGGAAGCACCTTGCATAATATGTTTAGCGTACTGAAAGGACGATATCACGCGTTTGGCTGAGGTGCCTCTTAAGGGTTGCCATAAAGCAGAAATCTTGTCCTGTGTCTCGAGAACACATTATCAAGATTTCGGAACTAGCCGTGGATAGAGATTAGAGATGACCAACATAGGGACTCCAAAACATTTACTTCAGCGCATGCGAACTTAGGAGTGAGAAGTTCACGTACTAAGACGCTGGGACAAATCAGCATGGTGATTTGGATACCAGGTACCATGTTAGCCTGGGTGTCAGAGACGAAAATTCCAAGGTATATGTACCCAGAAACTGAGAGATAGAGCTAATCATCTTCCGGTTATTCGCTGCCTAGGTGTATTTTACGTAGAATATACGTAATTCATCTACCGATAGGATCACTTATGCACATGTTTCTTAGGAACTACTGTGATAAAATTGACTACTTAGAAATCGTCACTGACGCTGATTTAGTTTGAATTTGTACAACGATAAGATCTGTTGTCTTCCTGAATTAGTGCTAGCTATCGAAACGCTGTGGATAAAGGCGAGTGATTAGTTTCTTTGAATAAAGGAGATTCTCTAGCATCATTTCCATAATTGAGTTCTTAGGGTCCTTAAAATTTTTTAAAACTCGACGATAATTCGGAAAAAATTAATGATAAATAACTACCTACAGATAAGAGATTCACACATTTTTACCAGTAGATACCTTTTAGCCTGTTTGTATCGATATAGCAGCTACAGTTCAGTGGTGTATGGTGAATATCATATGTCAGGATTTCCAAAAAGTAACACCATGGATGAACAGAAGTTCTGTGAGAGAGTTTGCATGACTACTTCTCTCCTCGCCTGTTAGTCATGGAGATGTAAATTAGCTCTCAAAAAGGGCGCTGCTGTCACTTACTTCGGCATTATCTAAGGGGCTGTCGAATGAAAACGAGAGAGATGGAAAAAAAGTAAGTAGATGCTTGGTACAGTCATGGTACCGCAGACAACCGCAAAACATTTTTCTATGGAGGCATTTACTGTTTCGTCTCGCAGTAGGATAAATGTATTAGTAGTTACGGCGATTACTTTTGAAATAATAAATGGCTGAACATAGTTTCCCATCTGTCTCGTTTTCATTTGACTGCCCTTCCTGTCACTACTTTCAGACCACTCTAAGCTATATTTAATGCAACGACGTAGACGCAACTAATCATGATTACGTGTGGCATTATTGAGTTGTTGGCGGTGGCAAGAAATAACTTCACCGAAATAAATAACAAGTTATTCATTACGTCTAATTACTGTAATCACCGGTTGTCTGTATCAGGTAGCTACTTTCATAACCGCCAGTACCTCACGCCTTTAATTTCCGTACGCACGTACTTAGGTCTCATGGTATCTGAAAAATCGGTATGTAGTATGAACGTACTGACAGTGTGTATTCATAATTGCATGCAAATAAATGGACTTTTTGTCGTCTGTGGGAATAACTTTTCTTGTTGTGGAGTTAATAACACTAGAACATATGACTCACGGAATTAACCGCAAGTATTACAGAGAGATAAAGTACTAAGTGAATCGGTTGACGGTTATTTTGAAGTTACACTGTTTTAAGACTTACAACAAATCATTTGGGTTGTCCAAACGTTTGCAGAAGGCAAGAGAATGTGGAGACCACTCCTGTTGACCTGTTAACTCGACTTACATTCGTAGTAGGAACAGCACTTTTTAAAACATAATACTTTTAACAAATCAGCGACAGCTTTCTTCAAAATTTTCAGACTGGCTTTCCGTCACTGTTTCAAAAAATAATTTTCAGTTTAGATTGCAATACACAACATATCCGGAACACTGGAAACTTTTAAAACACCAATGTTGAAAAGTTAGTCATTTCAGCTCACGACATGTTTCAGCAGGCATTCCTGCTATTTTTTACTAAACGCAGTAATAATTATACTGACATAGCAAATTCTTCTTCCCCTCTGTAACGTCTTGCATAGTTTGTTTCCACACTGAGTCAGTCGTATCGTTGTTATTCTTTAATCAACATCAGTTGGAAACGCTGC
Organism: Schistocerca serialis cubense; assembly: GCF_023864345.2. Taxonomy (NCBI): domain Eukaryota; kingdom Metazoa; phylum Arthropoda; class Insecta; order Orthoptera; family Acrididae; genus Schistocerca; species Schistocerca serialis. The sequence continues at coordinate 332,393,397 of NC_064639.1, read as the reverse complement.
AGCGAGTTATTGTTTTGTTAGGGGAGAAAGACAAAGAAATACTTGACCGGCATTGTAACAGTACCTTTCGAGCTTTGCGTACTAATGCAGCCGTTCCGCCCTGGTCGGAACAGAAACAACTTGAGCGAGAATGCGAGAGAGCCGGGCTGTTGTTTATCCGGTAACTGCAGAGCAGAAGAGAAACAGCGTTTTAATCAGATTCTGCAGGCGAGACCGTAAATCCAGATTGTTTACTCGATGCTAGCAGGGTGCAGCTAGGTGCTGTCCATGTACTTCTCCAGTGCAGAGTTCCCAAACGTTTCCTCTGAAGGAACACTTTAAAAATGCTGCCACTTCGATGGAACACCCTGTTTATTTTGAAGGTTAATAAAATTAATTCATTTTGAAGAATAACAAAAACTTCTTTTATTCATTGATTGCTCCAATTTTTATATCATAATTAATAACACAGAGATCATAATAAAATTAGAAAAAACCGCCATTTTACAGTGTTCCGCGGAGCACTTGTTCACTTCCGTGGAACACGGTTTAAAACCATGCACTAGAGTGCTCAGCGGTAACTAAGACTTACACAGTACAACTTACACAATAGGTTTTGCTTTCTAAGTTGCTGGACTTGTGATCAGGGACATCCAGCCGCAGTTGGTACTAGGTTTATCAAAAATAAATTTTCCACTTTTAATAGTGACAGGAGGTTGCAGTTACGTCTTTTGCGGTTCTTATTTAATACGCACATATATAATATTCCAGACCTGTTTTCTATGTACCCTCCCCAGATGGTCCCATCGAAATTATTTGCAAAACATGTTGCTGGCCCTACTGGTGACGTAAGCCACTAACGAAATGTAATGGACCTGGACGTGGCAAGATTGATAGTTCGTATTAATCGATGGGACCACTGGGGGAGGGTACACACGAAAAAAGTTGGGAACCCAATAGATGCAATGATGCGGAACAATTCGCGTTCACGAAGTGCAGAAGGCTTCTTTAAAAGTTGGCCGCTGAAAAAGATTATATTTCCATGTATTCGTAGTACGTTACTGCAAACGTTTTGTTGAAGACCCACTGTAGTAACTGTATTACGCTTGAGTAGTGTTTTTTGTTTTGTTTATGATAATGAAAAAGCAGCGAAGGAAAGAGCAGCTAATAATTTATATATAAATAGACGTTACAGATCGGCAATCTATAACACTGTAATCACCTGTAAGGTAACTACCTCTGTCAGCAAATAGAAATACTGCTGTGCAGTTGGTGTAATGATTAGTGTCACACACAGCATCACGCAAACTAGTTTTATAGTAAATAAAAACAAATAAACCTCGACCCAGAATGTAACCCTCGACCTCCTGCAAGCTAACTCAAAACGCTATCCAGAGCAACAACTGCACAGCAGTATTGCTATTTGCTGACTGAGGTGGTTACCTTACAGGTGATTAGTGTTGTAGATTGCCAGTCTTTAACGTCCATTTATATGTAAATTATTGGCTGCTTTTCCATACACAATAAACCATCTACATCTACATCCATACGCCGCAAGCCACCTAACGGTGTGTGGCGGAGGGTACCTTGAGTACCTCTATCGGTCCTCCCTTTTATTCCAGTCTCGTATTATTCGTGGAAAGAAGGATTGTCGGTATGCCTCTGTGTGGGTTCTAATCTCTCTGATTTTATCCTCATTGTCTCTTCGCGAGATATACGTAGGAGGGAGCAATATACTGCTTGACTCCTCGGTGAAGGTATGTTCTCGAAACTTCAACAAAAGCCCGTACCGAGCTACTGAGCGTCTCTACTGCAGAGTCTTCCACTGGAGTTTATCTATCATCTCCGTAACGCTTTCGCGATTACTAAATGATACTGCAACGAAGTGCGCTGCTCTCCGTTGGATCTTCTCTATCTCTTCTATCAACCCTATCTGGTACGGGTCCCACACTGCTGAGCAGTATTCAAGCAGTGGGCGAACAAGCTTACTGTAACCTACTCCCTTTGTTTTCGGATTGCATTTCCTTAGGGTTCTTCCAATGAACCTGTCTGGCATCAGCTTTACCAACGATCAACTTTATATAATCATTCCATTTTAAATCACTCCTAATGCGTACTCCCAGATAATTTATGGGATTAACTGCTACCAGTTGCTGACCTGCTATTTTGTAGCTAAATGATAAGGGATCTATCTTTCTATGTATTCGCAGCACATTACACTTGTCTCCATTGAGATTCAATTGCCATTCTCTGCACCATGCGTCAATTCGCTGCAGATCCTCCTGCATTGCAGTACAATTTTCCATTGTTACAACCTCTCGATATACCACAGCATCATCCGCAAAAATCCTCAGTGAACTTCAGATGTCATCCACAAGGTCATTTATGTGTATTGTAAATAGCAACGGTCCTACGACACTCCCCTGCGGCACACCTGAAATCACTATTACTTCGGAAGACTTCTCTCCATTGAGAATGACATAATGCGTTCTGTTATCTAGGAACTCTTCAATCCAATCACACAACTGGTCTGATAGTCCATATACTCAAGCGTTATCAAACAATGTCTAGAGCTGTCATCATTTTCTTCAGTTCGTACTCGTATGTCAGTTGTTCTAACGGCTGCTACCATACTTCACAACTTATGCTTTTGGTAATTAGTGTTTGTGGAGAACGGTTTCACGGCCCAAGCACTGGACAGAATTGTAGCCAACTAGAATTTCTGAATAGCTGTGTTTACGCAGCTGTCTCCATTCAGATAAAGTGTAAATAGTGAAAAGCGAAGAAAATATTCGAAGATATGCGGCAGCTGCAATTGGAAGTAGGGCGTCACAGTACGACGTTGTGAGATACCTCAGTATGATCACACAATTGGCGACAAATCACTGGAAACAATTACTGCCGTAAAATACGAGAGGGGTAACCATCCGGGCTGACCAAGAATGGAAGGGCTCCATAAAACAATTAACGAAGAAAACAGATGTCAGATCTAGATTTAGTGGAACAATCTTCTGTAAAATGTAATTCGCCCACCAAATTGGATTAATAGAAGAGGTAGCGAAAATTCAACGAAGAATGGCGTGTTTCGTCTTGGGATGGTTTAGTCAAAACTAGAGCGCTACAAGAGAGGCGTTTTGTATCACGGAGAGGTGCACTACTGACATTGCGGGAGAGTACGTCCAACAAAAGTGTAAAATATGTTACTCACCAATACGTCTCGCGAAATGACTGCATCGACAGAAAGAGAAATTGGAGCAGATTTACAATCATTCTTCCCACCATTCGTGAAATCAAAAATGAAAAGGAAGAGAAGATAGCGGAACATGAAGTATCCCTCCCCCACACACCACAGTGCAGCTTCCGTGTGTAGATGTAGGTATTGTGAAATGCACTTTCGGATTAGAAATATTTTGGTTCTGCTGCTGATGAAGTAGGAGAGGGGGCGAAACGTGAATTTCGTAATGCAGTCATTTGAATAACGTATTTCGTGTTGTATTTTCAGAGTCCTCCTTCGTGTTCAAACTACTCTCACCACCTTTACTTTTAGTTCACTCATTCGCCTGAAAAGCGATGTACAAAGGATAGACAAACATAACATAAAAAGAAATTGGAACTACGTGGTATAGGAAGTATAAAGATGAAATATGTTCCATTACAAGAAAAGAGTAACATAAAGACATAACAGCGTACACAGGGTTGTCAGAAACAGTCTGAAAAGCTTGTAAGGGCGGTGAAGGGTAGGTTGCGCTGAGAAACAGTTGTTAAGAAAAATAACTGATACGTTGTGTCGTTTCCTATTTAATTAGCATTGAAGTTGGCCAATCAGCTAGTTACACGCGCATGTTCACACCGCCTGCCAGAGATGTTCTTCCAAAGGTGTTCTTCGTTTCCTAACTTAAATTAAACACTTCCGAAGAAAGCACATTTTAACTGTTAATGAGCATCTGAACAAGTGGTAGCTCGTAGACCCATTGATGTCTGTGCATTACCGCATTTTAGTGCCTGCTTATGCTTGAATTTTTGCGCACAGTGATCTGATTGGCTAACGTCGGAAACAGCGCAACGTATTGAATTTTTTTTCTTAACACTTTTTTCTCAGCGTAACCTATCCTGCATCACCCTTACAAGCTTTTCAGACTGTACCTGACCACCTTGTGTAATTTTCGACCGGCATCTGGCAGTCAGTCGTATATAGCAACAGATCGTCAAATGATCATGTTGTCAGAGATAATTGACAGTTCATAAGATAAATCATTGTTTGTTGCTTTTTTGTCTGATCTTTCATTTTCTATGTCCAGCCACTCGTCTGTGGAATTTTTTCAGTGATATCCATTTCGAAAATCCCTCTTCCTGTAAGGGAGGTAGTTCTTCAGAAGGCGCCATCCAGTATAGCAGCTAATATTGTTGCTCGCCTTAGTTCTGATCTGGTCTGCTGGGCTGCCTCAGCAGGATCTTGCATAAAGGAGCTCCTCGACTAGATGCGTTGGCGGGCGGGTTGAGGACTGTATAGTGAATGTGTTCGGAGGTGGAAACGTTTTGTTTTCGAATCGCTGGTTTACACCTTACCTCGCGCAGGTGCATCCCTTTTCTAAAGCCGCCGGTCTCGGACAGCCGGAGATGGCACGGCAAGTCTTACTGAGGGCTTACAACCACTTATTTCGTTTTACACGATCTTTACCACACTGGACGTGGATGCTTGGGTACGGTGCAACATCAGACAAAAGCGGTGGCTCTCAGCATCCGTAGTAGTTGACAACTATTAGCTTTCACTGTCTGTTTAAGCGATGAACAATAAATTATTGTTCTTCGAGGAATTATGTGACTTACTTGCTTAAAAGATCTCATTTTCATTCTTGATTTCGGTTTAAAGTCCAGTTGACAATAGACTTAAGTTTATCTGTCTCTAGTGATTCTGTGGTATATTTTCAGGACTTTTTTTTAATAAGAAGCAAAAAGTTCTCTGACAATATCCCCACAGGCATTATGCATGAGCTACAGCTAGAGATTTATTGAGTAGTTACTGCACGGATATAAGTAGCTTCTCGTCATTGTTCTGGCTGCCATAAGTCAGGGTTATTGGCACCTGAGTAACGAGATGCACAACCGCCTGATGGCGATAAGCTGATTAACACGCGATAGTGCAGATCCTGTTTGACATGTCTGGTATAGCGCGCATGTCCTGATTTGTGATTATCACAGGTTATCACTCTTCGGCTCTAATCACTACGATAAATAAAGCTGACACGCCCCTTTATTCTTTGATCTCCTACATTACACGGGAATTCCGTCTTAAACACATTCATCCATAGTTATTTAAGAACATTCTCTCTCTCTCTCTCTCTCTCTCTCTCTCTCTCTCTCTCTCTCTCTCTCACACACACACACACACACACACACACACACACACACACACACACACACACACACACACACACACACACCCTGAAGCTTACCGCATTTTTCAAGTCATGAATTTTTCTACATGCAGCAGTGTAGGTAGAAGTTAACTGATGTTATCCAAAAGGAGTATTTACCTACTGTCGAATATTAGTGTTACATAATTTTCAATGCGATAGGGTCCGCAGCTGCGATGAATTTTTTTTATTGTATTCTTGAAGCCTTCAGCTGCTATTAGTGTCAGAGTATGAAAGATATAGAATTACTATATTGACGTATGCATAGACAGAAAGATCCAATATTGTAAGATTATACGATTACAGAACAATCACTGGAAACAATTAATTCTATAGAATATGTAGGAGTATTAATCGCAGGTGAGGCACGTTCTACACTGAGATTCATTGGAAGAATCCTCAAACAATTTGAATACTGCTCGTCAGTATGAGATGCGTACCAGATAGGACCGAAAGAGGAAAGAAGATCCAAAGATGAGTAGCCCTTTCGTTAAAAGTACATATAGCAAGTGCGAAAACGTCACGCAGATGCTCAGCCAACTACAGTGGCAGGTGCTGCAAGACGGGTTTCAAAGTACGGTCTACCATTAAAGTTTATAAAGCGTACGTTCCTAGAAGAGACAAGCAATAATTCCACCTACATATGTCTCGAGACAAAAAGATCATCAAGATAAAGTCAGAGATTTGAGCCCAAACGAATCTTCCCGCGAATCATAAATGACAAGAACAGGAAAAGGGGAAAGTGACACAGGTACACAAAGTACACTCCGCCACACACCATATGGTGACTTACGGAGTGTAGATGTAGATTACAAAAGCCTTTATTCTCTACCTGTCTGAACTCTGTCGCCTACGCTTCACTTCCGTACAAGGATACACTCCAAAAAAATACTTTTAGAAAAGTGTTCGTAACAAGTTTTTACAAGTGTATGGGGTCTGTTCTTTCGGACAAGTCTCTTGATAGCCATGAAGAATGAAATATCAATGAATTACAAACGTCAGCTGTGTAAGGAACGTTGCTAGAAATCAACGAGGAGAGTTGAAAATGTGTGTCCGACTGGGATTCGAACTCGGGATCTCCTGCTTACTAGGTAGGCGCTCTAACCCCCACCGAGGACACAGGAATTAGGACGGCTGCTTGGACTTATTCCCAGGCACGTCCCCCAGCAGACCCACATTCTCAACTTCCTCCAGCCAGTACGAAAGTAGTGCTCCCTGCCCATTAAGCTCAAGGAGCACTACTTTCGTAGTGTGTGGAGTAAGTTGAGAGTGTGGGTCTTCTGCGGAGCCTTGCTTGGGTAAAGTCCGCGCAGCCGCCATAATTCCTATGTCCTCGGTGGCTTAGAGCTTTCACCCAGGACGGTGGATTACTCGTGGGTCGATGAAGAATGCAGAAAATTGCGCGTCATGTGAACAGCAGGACACATGAACATCGACGTTTCGATTGCACATTGTGGTCCATGGATTCCGTTCCCGGGTCACTTCTGGCTGAGGGTCGGCTACGTATATTGAAGCGTGCGGCGTTTGCCCCCCTTCGGAGACCTGGGAGTGTCGTGGCCGCCTGTGGGGCAGGCCGCATTTCCTTAAACGTGCCATGCGAGCCCGTCGCCTGGCGGTTCGCATACCAACGATACAAATATAAAAAAAATATAAAAAAAGCCGGCACGGTAGCTCAGCGTATTCGGTCAGAGGGTTAGCTTCCCTCTGTAATAAAAAATACTGAGTGAACGGATCAACGTACAACCTGAACGCGTGTCATGAGACGTCCGCCCCGAACATATATACAACGAACAAAATGAGATCAACAAAGAAAAAAAAAGGGCTTAGAGCGCCTGCCTAGTAAGCAGGAGTTACCGAGTTCGAATCCGGGTCGGGCACACATTTTAAACTCTCCCCGTTGATTTCCATCAACGTCCCGTACACAGATGTTGTTTGTAATGCACTGAAATTTCACCTACATTTTTATTCGGCATTAATTAACTTAATTTTTTCAAAAACGTTTTTCCTTCAGTTGCAAGCCTGCATTTTATGTCCTCTGATCTTCAGTTATTTCGCTGCCAAAATAACAAACCCACTTTTAATGTCTGATTTTGTAATTGTAATTCTATAAGTATTACTTGCTTTAATTCTACTACATTTCATTATCCTTGTTTTACTTTCGTTGATGTTCTTCTTATAAGATCTATTCAGGTCACCATCCAGTCATGGACTGTGCGGCTGGTCCCGGCGGAGGTTCGAGTCCTCCCTCGGGCATGGGTGTGTGTGTTTGTCCTTAGGATAATTTAGGTTAAGTAGTGTGTAAGCTTAGGGACTGATGACCTTGGCAGTTAAGTCCCATAAGATTTCACACACATTTCAATTTGAACCATCTAACTGATGTTCCTGACCGTTTGCCGTCTGTGAGTCTCTCTCCTTCAGCTTTAATTTCGTTTCCAAATTTCTCCTTGGTTTCCCTCATTGTTTGCTCAGTGTACAGAGTGAATAAAATCGGTGACGGGCTACAATCACGTCTTACTCTCTGCTCAATTACTGTTTTCTTTTCATATCCTTCGTGTATTAGAACTGCAATCTGGTTTCCCTGTATTTTATTCGTACTACTTCCTGTCAAAATTCTCACAAGCCTTCTGTAAATCTACAAGAGCTAAAAATTTATGTTTTATAAAGTATTTTTGACCAGAAAGGAACCTTCAGAATATGTGGCCAGTATCTTAATCAATGCGACCTACTACCCGGTTTCTAAGTTGGCGTGAACAGTGCCTCATATCTGTGTCGGAAACAACGGGACGTGATTTGCTAACATCTATAATAATTAATACAGTGCGTTGCATTCTTATCGTATCATTATTCGAAAACTTTGAATTTCATTAAGTGTAGCAAATTTTGTTAGAACACAATTTTTTTCTTTTCTTATACCTCTAAATTTTTCATTTTCTCATGCCAATACTAGGGATTTTGAACTAGAGGTTTCAGGCATACAATTCATGCCCTGCTTTGGTGTTTGTGTGAGCCTGTATCAATAGTATGAATGTTACCATTTTTATCGGTGAATCGGTTTCTGAAGAAAACATTGCTGCCTTACTGTAGTAGCGGAAGAAATAGCTCCGTAACGGGCTTCGACACATGTATTTATTTCTGCGGTATGGCAGCAAAATCGGTAAACAAGATGTATGTTCTGAAGCTGGTGCCCACTGATATTCTCTGCCCTCCATTGTGACATCCCCAGCAGCTCAGAAAAAGACAATGGATTCACTACGGCAACGACGTCCAGCCTTCTCCGGTCTCGCTGCGTGCCGAAGAAAATTGACTGACGCCAGTTGTTATTCAGAGTTCAATTTCGTTTATTTGATTCTTACTGAAATCAGATTTCAGCGTGCAAGAAACCGTTGATTTCTAGACGTTTATACGAACTGCATTAGTGATGAAAAATTATGCATCATCAAGAACTGAGAGCGTATTTTTTGCACAGGATGTCGAAGGGCTTACAGAATAAGGTGGAGCGTGTTACTAACACGTGTGACATGAAGCCGTGTCCAATACATGCATATAGAAAAGTTCTGAAATCGCAGATACGTGTTTCAAAACAAGTAACAAAAAATTCAAGGCGAGAAATTATTTCTCTCAGACACACTGCGATCTGTTATACTTTACGACGTGGTTTTAGCTTTCTGTTGCCAGTCAATCCTGTTTCTGAGAAATAGTAATGTTGAGGTCTGGAATGATTATTAACGGAAGTTGACGGCTTGCATTTACATCTCCCAGTATCCGCCCCGATAGCTGAATGGTAGACGGGGCCCGGGTTAAATTCCCGGCTGAATCGGGGATTTTCTCCGCTCAGGGACTTGGTGTTGTGTTGTCTTTACCATAATTTCATCCCCATCCGGCGCGCAGGTCGTCCAATGTGGCGCTAAATGTAATAAGACCTCCACCAAGGCGGCCGGACCTGCCCCGCATGGGGCCTCCCGGCCAGTGACGCCAAACCGCCATTTCCATTTACATGTCCCAGTGATGGTTCATGCAGTGGTTAGCTTCATCTGCTGGGAGTTAATGTACCATGCCTGTTTGGTTCCGATGGCAGAGGAACAGCTGACCAATTGCATCTAAGAAAATTAGAGTTGTGGTTGTGGTACCTCAGCCTTGCTTAGTAGGCATTAAGTTATCCCTCCGACCGCCGAAGAATATGTGTAAGCTCCATACATATAAAGATGTGAGGCCTCCACGCGAAGACGAGGCTATGGGTGTTTTGATTGTGTACGAATTACCATTGGGCTGTGCCCGTCTGACTTCAGAATGCGCTAGGGGTTTACGTGCAGTTGAGGGGTTGGGGTCGTGTGCGTGTTTTCTGTGTGTAAGCTTGTACCTCCATGCACAAAGACTTCCTACAACCGAACTATTTTTCTTTCCATGAAGTTTGTTAGTACCAGCTTTTATTTTCCTCCAAAGAAATGTAAGTCGAGAATCTTTATGAAAACTATAGAGATTTCTATGTGAAGAGCCCATTTCTCTAGCTCTCATTGTCTAATCTCGATGTCTCTGACTGTCAAAGACGACGCTGGGTGTACAGTTATTAGCGGGACGTATATTGCGGGAATGTCTAACATTTAGCATACAGGCAAACTGCTTTGAGCCTCAGATCAAATGCAGAACTATAACAGCATAGTATTCGTGTGCTAGAATTGGCATAGACGGTATTATTCTTGGTGTATGCTTTTCTCCTATTGAATCCACGGAAGACGCGCCACAAAAACGTTATGTACTGAATGCTAAAACGTTATTCTAAGAGTAGAGATATACTTGGCAAAATTAACATTGAAAGATTATTTCCATTCTAATTTTAATATAGTTACTGCATGGTTATGGCAGTAAGTGAACGGTATTTAGTTGGGCATGACACATAGTTCTTTATAGCTGCAGAATGTATGCCTTGGGGACATGCTCTTTAAGGACGAAGGCTGTGTGAGTTGTTCCTTTCACTTGCAGCTGACATCAGAAGACGACAAGCACTTTTACTCCGCGACCCAGGGCCAAAGAAACGGCTAGCAAAGGCTTTGACCGGAAGACGTAAGATAAAACCGTATACCGCTTTCTTGTCCTAGAATAGAGCAGGTTGGTCTTGATCAGTATATTTCTTACAGGACACCCTTGACTGCAGAAAGCTGAAAATCCTGTTACACTGAAATGTTTGGAAGGCAGACAAAGCAGTCTGGTGTTGATATAAGTATGCAGTTGACTCACTGCGACGTTGAGATATACGGAAGAATTTCTATAGAGCATTTCTCCCCACGATAGCCACCCAGTTATATGAGAGAGAGAGAGAGAGAGAGAGAGAGAGAGAGAGAGAGAGAGTCCCTGCTAAATTAAGCCAGTGTTAGAGTACCTGAAGCAATCATGGATACAAAACGTACGGACGAAATAAAGGCCATCGAACAAAAGGAAGTGCATAACACATTTTTTTCTCAGCCACTTTCGGTTGAAAAAATGCGGAATTTGTTGTGGGACACCCTGGAACATTCGCGCTTCGGCCCTTTAGTTCCAAAAAGTTCCGCTAGGTGGCGGCACTAGACGCTGCCTTCGAAATGGCATCTGTAGCGGAGGCGTGTTCCAAGCATAGCTGTCACGAGTTTCTTTTGCCGGGAAACTAGAGCATCGCAGTTTTTCATAGGCGCTTGCAGAATGTCTACGGAGACCTATAGTGAACAGAAGCACGGTGAGTGATTGGACAAGGCGTCAGTCATCATCGCAACAAGATCTTGCAAACCCGTCCCATTTCCCACTTTAGGGTCGGCCGCACGCAGCTGTGACTCCTGCAATGTTGGAACGTGCGGACGCTCTCATTAGACTTGATGCAAACGAACTTATTCTTCTCCTGCACAATGCAAAACCTCTCAAAGTCTGCGCTCCCGAGATGAAATCACAGAACTTCATTCGACTGTTCTTCCTCGTTCGTGCCACAGCCCAGATCTCTTCCATCTGTTTCGACCAACGAAGGATGCACTCCGCGGGAAGCAGTAAGTTGAAGATGGTTGGTTGGTTGTGCAACAAGACGTTGACTCCACGTCGACTATTAGAATGATACCATCAGAGCCTCCCAGTACGGTGGCATAAGGCCAATGCATTGAACGGAGCTTATGCTGAAAAATTAGGTTTTGTAGCCAAAAGAATGAGGAATAATATGGCGTATTGGAATCGTGAATAAAACTAACCTGCTAAAAAAGTGTTGCAGCACTTATTGAACGCCGCCCGTGCATTGCCTGCAATGAGTCTATTGAAACATTTTGATGTGCGTTCCTGTGATACACTGAAGTGCTGAGGTGGGATTTCTAACCTTTCTCCAGTGTAGTGTGCCATATATATCCATGTCGTGTGGGTGACCGTGATGACCAATGTAACGCATTGTTGTGATCGTATTGCTCTCAGTAAGTATGGAAATATTGGAAGGCACAGGGCGGAGCCAGGTTCCAGCACATAGTCTGCTTCCCTCGTATAACGTCAAGGGGAATCTAAAAGCTACAGGTCCCATAGGAGATACACAATCTCTACCAACAGTATGGCGTACACTCACTCGATGAGATGATGCGCAGAGTTTTGGAAATCGAATTCAGGGCAGTGGTTCGATACTTGGGGTCAAGTCTATATGCCACCTCCACGTCTCTCCTAAGAGGTCACATAATAGCAATGGAGCCGGCCGGTATGGCCGTGCGGTTCTAGGCGCTTCAGTCTGGAACCGCGTGACCGCTACGGTCGCAGGTTCGAATCCTGCCTCGGGCATGGATGTGTGTGATGTCCTTAGGTTAGTTAGGTTTAAGTAGTTCTAAGTTCTAGGGGACTGATGACCACAGCAGTTAAGTCCCATAGTGCTCAGAGCCATTTGAACCAATAGCGATGGAAAATTTCTTTCGCCAACAGGATTCGAAGAGGTTATCTACGGTTCGATTCCCACCGCTGCAGCTTCGATTAGTAGCCTTCGTTGCAGAGGCAGATTTAGGGTTCAATCGTTCCAGAATTTTGTTCCTGTTCTGTAGATATCTGCTATTACATTTTCGTGGGGAAGGAGGCGAGGGAGTTGGCAACTCTCCCTTTTAGTTCCGTCTTCTTTACCTTGAATCACATCTGTTTTTTTTATACATAAGAGGAGAAATTATAACATCTTAGAGAGTAAATTAAGACATTTGCGCCATTAGTAGAATGACCTAACAGCAGTATCCGCTGAATCACCCCTTCAATACAGTAATGTGCTCTGCGGTGTCGAGCCTTAGGCACAGTTTTTGCGCTAATCCACTCGGCCGCCGCAGTGCTTGTCAGGGTGTTTATTCGACGTCACGCTGTGGGTGTCGCGCCTGTTGACAAGTGTACACTTTAGCGGCCGACGCAACGTGAATCGCTAACGCAAACATAACGCGTCAGCACGCCCAGCGCGAGGCCATGAGTCGTCGGCTGACACAGGCCAGACCAATTTGGCTCTGTATCAAACACGCAGCACTAAAGCTCTTGTTTTCATTGATACATGGCCATTGGTCTCTTGCCCGCTACTGCAAGCTACGTACACTTACGACCAAATAACAACTAGCACTTCCTTTAGTCCCGATGGTAGCGACTTATTGTGGAGACTTCAGCAGTGGCGTTGCTAAACATGACCACAATTAGCTGATCCCAACTAACGGACTTAGACGCAGTGTGCATTGCGGGAACATTCGTCTCTAACAGCGTGAGAGATGTACGTAACATGGGTGCGGTCATTTGATCTTGTTGGCCAGAAAAGAACCCTCACTATCGTATAGTGCTCACTGAACCGTTACGGCATAAATCGTGAGTTGAGGCTGTACTTCGCTTTGCCGAAAATGTAAGAAACTATACAGATGTTGTGTGGCGAAAAATGTGTGTGCAATTTTATCATTGATACTTCTTCATTTATCAGCGGTGGGGAGGGGGGGGGGGATGGCCGACGAGAGGCCTGGAGACTTTCTTCGTCCTCTGTAAGCACCCTTTGTATCAGGACACCACCACCGATCCGAACTGCAACCCACTGCAAGAGGGATCGAGTGCCTCCAGTGATATAGTGATTAAACAAAATCGTTGGATAAACAAAAATTACGACCTGCTGCTAATAGGGAATGTTTCGTGAACTTCCTTGGCAGTGGAGTACTAATACCAAAAGTTGCAGCTTTATCTGGAACTCATTAGGAATCACATTGTTACCACCGTTAATCCACCTGCTTTTATAATAGTTGTAGTGGCTTTTCTTGGCTAACCGACAGTTAATAATAAAACCCTTCACCTGTCTTTATTGCAGCTTTTTGGCTAAAACACATTTCGAAGCATATCTTCATCTACAGGTCGTTCACATATACGCAGCCAGTCGCATTGGTATTGGAGTTGGGATTTTCAGCAGTCAACTCAGTCCAGAAGATGAAGCTATGAACAGAATTGTGTCTTGTATAACAAAATCAGGTGACGTTAAGCCGAGAGACGGAGTTCATCATTACTATCACTTATGCATTGTCATATTTAGATTTTTTATGTTCTAGAATTACTCGAACTGCCCATTGCCTGATGAGCAGATCAGCGCAACACTACGTGACCAGCGTAGAGCCACAGACAGAAGTTAATCTAACCTACTGAAAGTTATGTCTGACTGAAAAGTAGAGGACATGAGAGAAGCACACTAATGGATGTTGGAACTTTGCATTTTGTGTGACGAAGCTCAGGTCTATGAGAAGCGAGGACGCTCTCAGGGAGTGAATTTCCTTCTCCACACGAGACGTTTTATTTTGGACTAAAATTAGACAAAAAGCCACGTTACACGCAATATACGACAGAGGAAAGGAAAATTGCTTCCAAAGTGGTGTACACTTAGAAATGGTTTGTGACAGCATTTAGTGAAGTATCACTAAATCTTTCATTTTCCTCTATCAACTCTGCTTGTGGTAGCTTCATTCAAAGCACTTTGTTTTAGATTTTTGCGTGCAACTTGAATTTTTCCTGTTTGGAGACCACTGAGTCACAAGTAAAGGAGAAAAACGAAATATTTAGTTTAGTCATTCTTACCTCCATTTTTGCTCCCCATCTTTTCTCTCTCTACAATTTTCGATCTCCTCTGTTCTTCGATAATTTACATATACAGACAGGAAACGTATTCTTACTATGCCAGGGCAAGAAGTATAGCTTTTCAGAGTTCACAACAGGCTAATAGCTCCGCTTTCAGCTGATTCTGTTAACTGAATGTACTCAATAGCAAAATAAAAAAAAAAGAACTTGTGTAACTTGACAGATGGAGACTGGGCCGTTTACAATAAACAAAAGTGTATTAAATGAAGACATTAACGAGCAGTCGACGTAGTTACTGCGTGAGCTGCCCCAGTAACGAACACCCGATGTCTTTGCTTTTGTGAGGAGAGCTATTTATTGCTCTCCTACCGGAGGGTCAAGAGTCTTCTCATGAATAGCCCTTCCGCTTCTTTAAGAGGGTCTCTGCGCTCACCACTAGCACCAGCCTACAGTGCATTAGACTAGCGCTGTGATATGGAAACAGCTGTAAGCTCCAGAGTTGACTGATATAGCCCACTGTGCTTCTATTGTTTGCTGTTTTAGGCAGTGTTATTCACGAAGCTTATGTAACTACCAAAATGCAAAATTATCTTGATTACTGAAAAATAGAAAGTGAAATAGCAATTTGTCGTAAATAATTTTTCATTGCTATTGCAAAGTGGAGTAAAGCAAAAGGATTTCCACTATGCCTAACGCATCGAAGGATGCTGATGTGTAGTTTCATGGGTAGCGTGGCAAATTAGCGTATAACGGAATAAATTATTACCGAAAGCAAGTCTTTGTAAACCGTAACAAGTTGAAGTCTTGTGATGCTGCTGCAAACTCCTGCCTTTCCAAAATCCCATCTGTCTCTCTTTCATAGCAGTCCGTTTCTAATTAATTTCACACCTTCGACCAGCAAATTACGTAAACTACCTCCTTCTCCTTCTTAAGTTGACATGTACGCGAACCACATTAATCTTCATCAAAATATGTCGCTTCTGCTGATCAAATATATGAACTAGATGATGTTGATACTGCTCATTTTATGCGATGAGGGCCAGCTCTATAAGGAACAAGAACACTCTCAGAAAGTCGCCTTTCGTAACGTGATGAAAGACTTTGTTTTGGGATAAAATTTGACGCAAAATTGCTGTGTTACATCCAGTATGCTACAGAGTAATGGGTAAATGCTCTGAAAGTGTTAAGTACGGCAATATCTGGCCCTGAAGAACAAAAAGTTCTGCTGTTAGTTTCAAAGTTTAGATTATGACTCAGCTCACTGAATCACATTTTCGTAGACACATCGAAGGAATTTTGTTTCTTACGAGAACCAATTGAAGAAAATAGCACAAAGTTCTCAGACTTCTTGCAGCGTCAAGAAGTCCGAGAATGCTTTATATAGAAATCTATCTTCTTTGAGCCATATTTCTAGCCTTACGCTTGTGACTACATTAAATAAAATGAATGATTAGTCAAAAATTGCTTCTTAATCTTAATTTTAAGGGTGAAGGAAAGACTAATAATGCAACAAACAATTTTCTAATAGTAATAATAATAATGATTATGATATTCACAGAAGAAGAAGAAACAGATAGATATAATTATGATATGTGATGATTAATTAGCGTATACTGGTATACATCAGATTAACGAAAGCAGGTGGCATGGAGAAGCTCTTGGACATTCTTACTGCTCCGCGAGAAGGCATCGAGCTTCTACAAGAAAAGAATCGTGGAAAATCACAGCCCTCTTACGTGAATCTGTTCAGTTGCGACTGAGTCTAAGTTCGTATTTTAAAAAGAATTTGTCACGTAACCTGAAAATTCTGTTGGCGTCAAATACACTCCCTTACACGTCTTAATATTTATTTAACGTATCAGCTGTCGCTTATATTCACCATTGACAGCTGCTTGTTATTAAAATTGTGTTCACTAGGCATTCCCACTTCAACATACTTCACAATGTATTTACAGGATACGAAATTATTACCTGCCAACCTTACACAGTAGGGAGAAATGTTGAAGTAAGTACACACATAAAAAAAAGTTTTGCATCACCCCGGTTCCCAGAACTCCTGAAGATTGACGTTGACTGTGTATAATGAATCACAGACGCGGTCCCTCTGACTGTTCAGACATGTCACTCAACCCGCCCAAAGATGTAACTAACCATGCAAGAGCAGCGCCTATCAGACGGAGGAGACCCAACAGCCGATCAGTTCCAGTCATTCCCCCAGGAAGGAGGTACACGGCTCGTGTTACCTGTAGTTCTACCATGCCTAGATGGTCAATACCGCAGTTTGATCGCTTCTTCATAGTTACTTTGTGCCAGGAAGGGCTCTCAACAACGGAAGTGTCCAGGCGTCTCGGAGTGAACCAAAGCGGCGATGTTCGGACATAGAGGAGATATAGACAGGACCTGTCGATGACATGCCTCGCTGAGACCACCCAAGGGTTACTACTGCAGTGGATGTCCACTACCTACGGATTATAGCTCGGAGGAACTCTGACAGCAACGCCACCATGTTGAATAGTGCTTTTCGTGCAGCCACACGACGTCGTGTTACGACTCAAACTGTGCGCAATAGGCTGCAGGGTGCACAACTTCACTCCATGGTGAGTTCCATCTTTGCAACCACGATGCCATGCAGCGCGGTGCAGATGGGCCCAACAACATGCCGAATGGACCGCGCGGGGTTGGCATCACGTTCTCTTCACCGATGAGTGTCGCATATGCCTTCAACCACAAAAACGTCGGAGACGTGTTTAGAGGCAACCGAGTCAGGCTGAACGCCTTGGACATACTGTCCAGGGAGTGCAACAAGGTGGAGGTTCCCTACAGCGAGTGCAGCAAGGTGGTGTTTCCCTACTGTTCTGGGCTGGCATTATGTGGGGCCGGCGTAAGTCGCTGGTGGTCATGGAAGGCGACGTAACGGCATACGATACGTGAATGCCATCCTCCGACCGATAGTGCAACCAATCGGCAGCATATTGGTGAAGCATTAGTCTTCATGGACGACAATTCGCGCCCCCATCGTGCACATCTTGTGAATGACTTCCTTCAGAATAACGACACCACTCGACTAGAGTGGCCAGGATGTTCTCCAGACGTGAACCCTATCGAACATGGCTGGGATAGATTGAAATGGGCTGTTCATGGACGATGTGACCCACCAACCACCCTGAGGGATCTACGCCGAATCGTAGAGCAGTAGGACAATCTGGACCAACAGTAGTGCCGTGATGAACTTGTGGATAGTATGCCACGACGAATACAGGCATGCGTTAATTCAAGAGGACGTGCTATTAGGTATTAGCGGTACCGGTTTGTACACCAATCTGGACCACCACATCTGAATGTATCGCTGTAGGGTGGTATTCCAATTTTCTGTACAGGTTCCGGAACTCTCAGAACCGAGGTGATGCAGAACTTTTTTTGATGTATGTACTTCTCAAGGACTTCATTTCACTGTCGCTTCTGTATTTCATGCAAATCTGTTTTCGCTAAAACCTAGAAACGAATTCATAACAAAATTAATGGAGCGTTCAAGGCACATATGGATTTTTATCTGGATAACAAATGCTCCAGAGTATTCGTTTAAAATTTAAATAATACGAATTACTTCCTTCGTCAGCTGCAGTTGGAGAATTCCTGTTGTAAGAATTTGTAATGCAAAGATTTTAGTGCCACCAATATGATACGAATCAGAAGTGAGATAAGGAAAGGATCCGTTCACAAAGGCGTTTATAAAGTGTTCCACTGAACCGTAGGCATTACCGAAGATGGAATGTTGCTTGATAACGAGGTGGTGCTATCCAGCATCCAGGTGAACTGCAGTATTAGCGTCTTCGTAACGTAATGTTTACTGTCGGTGGCTACTGACGCGAAGGTCCTGGTTTCGATTCACACTGACATTCTCAACCTTTTCAGAGAGTCAAGTTCTGCCTATCGCGTCAGTAAGACGCGAAATCAATAACTAAGCTGCCGAAATTGAGTCAGATCAAATGCCTTGCACTGTCGTTTGAAATAAAGTGAAATAGTTTCATTCATTTCTCCAATCTGATAATTTACGTTTCACATACAAGTAAGGTTAAATGAATTTAGGTAGTTTGTAAACATTTTAATCTCTGAATCCCCATTTTACCTTAAAGTAAAATACCAAAAAGCTTTATTCTAGTCTTCTGTAGTCCTGCTTTCATTGAAGAGCTGATGCCCGTTAGCAGTCAGCGCTCATACTGGAACTGGCGCGAACTGTGTTGCGGGATGATTGTTGTGATAAGACATCGTTTCGGTTAATGGAGAGCAGTGTTGTATGCGTCAACTTACTGTGGATGTATTTAGGTTGTTTCTTTGGATTCTTATTTAACTGGGGAAATGCTGCATTTCTAAGGCTGTGAAGGGAGAACTGCCCAGTTTCGGCCTAATGACTGTAGGGAAACTGCCTAAGAACCACAGCCATGCTGGCCGGTGTACAGAACAAGTAGTCGCCATCCGGCGTGGCGACCTTATCTCGCGGTCCGTCTCACCCTTCTCGCTCACTGTCGTTTCACTCACTACGTCACTCGAACAATCAATTTATGATCTAAAAATTAATTTAGTTCACGTCCACCGAAGCGACAAAGTTCCACAGCAACCAGAGATCAGCGGAGGGAGCAGTAGTGGCTGCTACCAAGATACAGAAAATCCTTCTGTTACTGCATTCGGTGCAGTTTCGATTAACGATCTCATTAGGTGGCGCTGACAATACCGCGCTGTTCAACGGCTACGTATTTTTAGACATTTAGCACGAAACGGTCGCCAAAAATAGTGCGAAGAGAGCGCTCTTTGAGACACGACGCTCTTAGCGGAATTGCTCCGCCGAGAGCAAGTTGACAGAGGCAGGGCAGGGACGTGACGTCACGTCACGTCACGGCCAGAGGGGATTCCCCCTGCGCCCCGCGGCCCACGCAATCGATAATACGCCTGAGCCTGGGCTGGCGACACCACAGTCACACGCAGCGACATTAATCTCTCCCACACGAATTTCCTGTGCAGAAATAACAGGAATATGGCCTGTTGACCCATTCACAGTAGACATTTATAACTATCCTTATGAATTCAATGTTTGAGAATTCACCGGTGTTGGCTGTACCGTTGACGAAGGGAGTGTGCTGCACAGCAGTAACTGTGAGCTGACGTCCCTTGTCAAAAAGTACTGTTATGCAGTCGAGCCATTGCTTCACACTTGCGTTAGAAACTTTTCAGTATTTTGCTTTCTGCTGCTACCTATGTCGGTCAAATTGTCAGTCGTCACTTTGAGGCTAGCTAACTCTTGGAAACTGTAGGACTCGGTGTGGCGTCCTGTTCTCGATTCTATTATTCACGCACAGTTCCATGCAAGTTACGGCTTCTACGAATTTATTTGTATTGTGTTCATCACCATTATGCCGTCTTTCCGGTCCTTTCTTATGTCTTCGAATCCATCAAAGAACTTTCATTGGTTCATTTGACACACATTTGCCTGTTACAAGAGTCGCCCACGTCGATTTCATTTTAAATAATACACGTACTCGACTAAAGTCTGCCATTAACTGTGTTAAAGCTGTTCTTTACGCTAGACTCGATTAAAAGAAAGATAGGTTGATAATAGAACACATGGTGATGCGTCAAGGATTATTCATTTAATTACATAGAGAAGTATGGGGGAGGGTAAAAATTGAATAGGAGGAATAAGATTTGACTGCAGTAAACAGGATCAGAAAAATGTGAGTGGCAATAGTTAGGCAGAAGTAAAGAGAGTTGCACGTGATAGATCATCATGGAGAGCTACTTGAAACCAGTCTTCCGGCTGAAAGCGCAGTAACAGCAGCAGTAA
Source organism: Schistocerca serialis cubense (assembly GCF_023864345.2). Classification (NCBI taxonomy): domain Eukaryota; kingdom Metazoa; phylum Arthropoda; class Insecta; order Orthoptera; family Acrididae; genus Schistocerca; species Schistocerca serialis. The sequence continues at coordinate 332,373,126 of NC_064639.1, read as the reverse complement.
CAAGGTCATCATTTGTATTAGAATCAAACAGCACAATGTCATCAGCATAATGCAATTAGTTCACATACACTGCTCTGCTAAACTTTAGATACAAGATACAAGATAGTTAAAGCGACGTAAATTTTAATTACTCGATGGAAGTGAATGAAAGTGTGGGAGCATGTTGCCAGATGTCTTCCGGTAGACCACAGGACGCTGAACTTCGTATGGCGTGAAGTCAGTGAGAGTACTTTGCCAAATGCGGCTGGCCTCGCAACACGAGCATTTGAAGGAACTGCTAAAAGCCAGTGTGTGTCATTCAGCGAGCAGTTACCGTGCACTGTGGTGGTGTGGAGACAACACGAAGACATGGGGAAGAATCATAGGAAAATTGCAAGGAGGACGAAGTGTGACGGGTGTAGCTCAGGAGTTTCGTATTGGTTACAGCTTTGTTTCACGACCATGGGGAGCGTTCCGAAACACAGGCAGCGCTGCTAGAAGGAGAGGAGGTAATAGCGCACGATGAGCTACAGCAGCAGACAAGAAGGGACCTATGTTATACAGCGGGTGCAGCTGCAACCACATTCAGCAGGACAACAAGGCACGCTCCACAGCGGCATGGGGGTAGTCTTCTTACCAGACGATCATTAAGCTTTGTTCCGTTGACACCCGCGCGTCGGCGGCACCGTTTGCAATGGTGCCAAGAGCATACCGACTGGGATCGCGTGCTCTTCTCGAATGAGAGCAGATTGTCTTAGTAACGATTCTGGACATGCCTTCAACTGGCGAGAGGTGAGAACACGTAATGCATCCAAGAAAATTGTCGAACATAATCGTTTTGCTGATCCACGTGTTATGTATTGCAAGAAGGCATAACTTTGTACGGGCGTACTGACCTCCAAATTTTTGAACACGGTACACTCACCGGTCAACGTATTGTAACAACATGGGGGTGTTATGAGGAGTGCATTCAGTCTTGACTTCACTTTTATGGATGACAGTGTGAGGCGGCATCTAACATCGCAGGTGAAGGAGCTCTTGGAACGAGAGGATGTTCGGCGAATGGACTGGTCTGCCCGTGTCCCCTACTCAGACGGCACCGTGCGCGTCGGGATGCGTTGGGGAAACGTTTTGCAGCACGTCCACACGCACCAATGGCCATCCAGCGCTAGTGGAGGAATGGAATGGCCTACCAGAACAACTCGATCCCAACCATGTCGCCAGATGGAAGTACGTTGCAGAGCACGCACTGTCGTCCGCAGTGGTCACAAACCCTATTTAAGAACTAGCCCCCCCCTCCTTTGTAACGTCGTGGAGACCATCATTCAGTGTAATTATTGTCTTTGAATAAAAGTGTCATATTTGATCGTCACACCGCGTATTTCTTTCAGTTAACTTATGTACTATACTGTAGCATTTCCCTCTGTTTATGATCCAACTTTCATCGAGCTGTGTTCCTTGGCGGTGGCACGTCTTGCCGAAGGTACTTTCTTGCTCAAGTTTTGCACAATAGTTTGTATTATACTTGAGAGTCGGCCCTCAGTTTCAAAGGTAATAAGAAAGGGGGAGTAAGGAAACACTAAACCTGTTATTGCCAAAAAGAATATGGTTCAAATGGCTCTAAGCACTATGGGACTTAACATCTGAGGGCATCAGTCCCCTAGACCTAATAACTAGTTAAACCTAACTAACCTAAGGACATCACACACATCCATTCCCGAGGCAGGATTCGAACCTGCGACCGTAGCAGCAGTGCGGTTCCGGACTGAAACGTCAAGAATAGCTCGGCCACAGCGGCCGGCTAAAAAGAATATACGCAATCAAGTTTTATGATCATTTTTAAAGGCAACTGGCCCTCAGTAACACCTCAATATTCATAACTCACTATTGGAAAATATTATGGAGATATTCCGTGATTTTGCGGGTCATCACCAGCGGAATGGAAAAAAGTTCTCGTATTGCTTCCCTTAGTTCATTTGTTCCAGAGTGACTTTTAAGCCCCAGAGAGGGGAAAAAAGGCACGTGATGGGGAAAAAAATCACATGGACTGAAATCAGGTGACTGAATGGTTCAACTCGTGTCGCCAGGTAGATCAGACGAAAAGAGACCTGTAAAATCCTTCACTAAAACAGTGTTAGTAATTGAAAAAAAATGCCTCATCCAGCTCTTCTCATACAAAATTTTTGCAGACCTCGTTTCGTTAGATGTTTAGCGTCTTTCAAGAAGTGGGACTAGTATCTGCCCAATAGGAGACTTTCTTTCGCACATGCCTGCTTAAAAGTCATTACCAAACTGAAATAGTTTGATAGGCCTATAGAAATTAAAGTGATACCTGCTTCCTAGTAATAAAAATACCGCTAATAATTTAATGGTAATAAAAAAATTTGATAGACATAATTTGCTATTATACCCAGGAGATGTGGACTCAGTCTTTCACTTGCACAAAAATAAGCAACTACACATCAGTCTTACAACCAAAGCCCTGTATGACAGAAAATGTCTTTCCATGAGCCGGAGAGGTCCGATGGAGAAATTGGAAGTCAGAGGAGAATACTCAGGGAGGTCCTAGGCCCTGTAGAAGAAGATGGGGAATTCAGAAGGCGACCTAACCAGGAGCTCTACGAAGATACTGAGAGGCTGTCTGACTGTGCAAGAAAAGGCAAGGAAGAATGTAGTAAATTATAGTGCTTTCATTCCGTGTTCTGGTTAGAAATTAGAGTTAAATTTCAAGAATACGGACAGTCTTGCTCTATCGGGAGAACGGACTAGTAGATATGCTGAAATGTGTCGTGTTAGGTTACTGTGCTCTTCTGTGAGTGCATATTCTCAGAGTGCCGGAAAGTAACCTGTTCTATTACATAGTCCTTAGGGTACTTGTTGAGTTCTTATTATGTGTACCTTAACAAACTTGCCTCTTACAGGTTAGGGAGTCTTTCTTTTTTTTTCTTTGTCTTCGATTTTTTTTCTCTCGATCAGCTAAAACTTAAAAGTTCGATTTTGGGAATTGGACGAAATGTAACCTCTAATTCAACTCCGTGCGTGGTCCAGCAGAAATGTCGTCGTTAAACCTCCCCCTCCCCTTCCCCCTCTCCTTCACCGCGTACATGCTGCTTTTAGTTCTAAGACGTAAGTTGCAGTTAATTACATTGTCACAGCACAGAAGCTTTTCTAATTACATTTTGTAACTGCATTTCTGAAAGTTTTGTTCCCTTAAAAGCTTTATTTCCCCCCTCAACCAGCCTCCTCTCTCACCGCCCTTATCACGAAGGGTTTATTAAGCAAGTAATCGCTTTTAACCATATGGTGCTCAGAAATCGCTCACAGCGGCAGTCTTGATAATGGATTCCAGTTGTCAGTACTCACCAGCGAGGGTAATTCGTGAAATTTTCTGATGTTTGTTTGCTGTGTTATCCGAGGCTCCTCTGAGTCACTCTATTCCCGGTACAGGGCCTCACCGCTACATTCACATGGCTGGAGACCTCATATCTGTAACTCGAACTGCAAGATACCCACGCAGTTAAAACGATACATTATACACCCGTGGTTTCACGGGATACTATGTGGCTCTTTCATGAATTCAACTGTAATTTAGTGTCGTTTGCCTACCAAAAGAAAAGTTTACGTTGTTGCCACATGTTGCTATTCGTCGCATTCGAAGAAAATTTACATGGTTGTATTGGTAGCTTAAACTTCCTTCAGTTAAAGTTTTCATCGTACCCAGTTAACTTCATTTCCATAATTTTCTTTTCAAGTGACACCCACACGTTACACTTTCAGCTATTTTTACTTATAAAATTTCACGAAGGTAGCATGATAACTACAAAAAGTGGACAGGAAAGATGGAGGTTCCATCTCAAAATGTCGTATTTATGTCGATACGCTCTTCTTTGAACGTCTAAATGCGTCAATCATCGTAGCTCGTTTTAATCGCCTAAATGTCATAACATCATAGACACCAACATGCACTGCTGTCCGAATAATACTGCTTTATGTGAGTAGTATATAAAAATTCATAATATTCCCTTATATTGCTGTCACAGTCTAAATCTGTAAAAGAGAAACATGGTGGTCGTAGCAATACTTAAATTTCAGAGATCTGGTTTTTGGAACGATACCATACTAGCGCAAAAATGTGTTCACAGCAACAAAGAAAGTATCCAAACTATTTAACAGTACATGGTGAAAGAGTTCTCTTGAGTTTTTCCGTTACACTCACAGACCAAGAGAGGGAGAATTGTCTGTTACAACAATTCCCTTCTATTCTGGTTAGTAGGCGCAGTATACGATAAAAACAATACATGTTTACAGCATGGTCTCGAAATTTTTCTGATCACTTTTCCGTGACGAAGCTCTATTTCTTATCACAGTTTCATCAGGAATATTCCTTGGAGATTGGCATTAAGTTTATGAATATATCAAAATTCTAGTTTGCGACGATCCGTAACGCTTGAAGATCGCTCAAGACCGACTCACACGAAAGTCTTCTAAGCATTTTTCTTTACAAATACTTTGCGTTATCCCAGGATTTTCTTTATCACTGGAAGTGTTCAATATGCCTCTCTAAAAGCGGTTTTACGCGTTCGCCCTACTCCGCATTGATAACCAAGATAATCAAACCTGTCTGGTGGAAGTCAGAGTCCAGGAGCATTATTTATATCAACAAGGAGTTTTACGTGTGTCATTCAGGAGTTCCCTAATATTCTTTACCGATGGTAAACAGTCAAGACAAGCGAACAGTCTCAACGTACTGCATAAACTGATACATCAGCCATATCGGTGGTCTTTTTACGATTACTTGACATGCTCCTAACATTTCTGGTGAACATAATCCACTCATGGTTGTGTACTCGGGAATATCATTGAAGCATTGTCAATCGCACATCCATAATACCTGTTATAGTCATATCTAATAAGCTTGAGTTCGTATTTTATCGAAGACCTTTCTAAAATTCCTGAAAATTATCTACCTTTCCACTAACGTCTGCTTTTTCTTTTTTAGCGTTTCGAATCTCAGAAAAGAATTTTGTTCCAGAAGCACAATTTTCTTGAACCACTTTGTGGCTAGTCTGAGTGGATAATTTTTTTCTTTTTTCACGCAGCGGATATTTACAGAATACTGCTGATCATAATATCCGTAATCTCGTCTTTTGCAGCTCATATTCGCGAATGTTCTAAAGACATTGCGTTGTTGACAAATAGGAGTAAACAACGAGAGTGGTGCTGCAAAGAATAGCCCTTCTAATTGGCAATACCGATCATAATAATAGACACTAATTCGTTAAGCCTTTCAAGGCGTCTGCCTGCTTTGAATAGCGTTTTCAATGCACACCTACTTGCCGCATAAATTAGCACCTTCTCTTTAATTTCATTGCGTAATTGTTCACAGATATATCAGTTCATCGGCCTGACTTCCCATTTGTATCAGCTTTGATCATAGTTTCCTTGTATTTGTTTGAAGCTTTGCCCTGGAACCATAATCTCAACATTTACGCTTTTCTTGGTACTACACTTGAATTATCTGATGCCAGAGTTGTTCACATCTTCTTTCCCCTGACAACAGAACGAATCCAAACTGGCGATCACGTGCATCTACTATATCTGAGTACCTTCTATCCAACAACAGTAATCTCAATCCTATATCAGGATATATGTTATTTACTTGAATTCAAGTCCTAAAACAATGCAACGGGTAATTTGTTCTGGCCAACAGCTTCAGCAAGAATCGTTTACTGATGTCTTCGCTCTTAATGTGACATGAAAAAATCTACAAAACCAGTCTGAGTTACTGTAACTTTTCCCACAGAATACCTACGTGTGTAACTGCCTTTTGACTAGTCTTTGTTTTTACATTACGCCCCTTTCCCATGGATATTCCTGAAAAGCAACAAACACCGAGGTCTTGCGCATCTTCTTGGAGAGTGTCGAGTGAATTATTTTGTTGACCAATGATGAGTTCTGATGTTCACTATGATTAGACTTCAAGGTTCTTATCCGACGAATTTATGCGGGAAGGCAGACTGACATTGATGCATAGTCCGATGATCACTAAACACACTCCAGCTTTCGTCTTCTTGCTACCGAAATACTGGTCCTGCTAATTACTTCCATTACGAGAATGGAACTAGTTGTCTCCTGGGAGTACGGCTAACATTAGCGTGTATGAATGATCTTGGTTGCGGAACGCTGACAATGACTCACGTACGTTGTCAGATGTTGCAGTCGTACATTATGAAACAGGATCCTCTTATCCAAGTTATGAACCCGGAATCTGATACGACGTTCAAGGCGACACACATGTTATTAAGTTCGTCCGCGATGAGGTCGATTCATGCTTCTGCATGAAATATAAGATTACTATGTCAAAATCTGACTTAATAGAGCAGAAGATACTTATTAAGCTCCTAATTTGGTACTTTGTCCATAATTTTTACCATGCAGAATCGTGTGTATTTCAGCTGGTACTTGATTTTTAATTGCCTTAGTCAGCAAATGCAAGACAAGATACAGTTAAGTATTTTTGAAAAATTTGCAAAACGAAGGTTTATTAGCCCTTGGACTAGGTTTCGATATTTCAAAAATATATTCTTCAGAAGGAGTGGGCCCTGTTTTTAAAATTTTAAAATCACATGGACATTAATTTTAAAATATTAAAAACAGGGACCACTCCTTCTGAAGATATTTCTAGAAATATTGAAACCCATTTCAAGGGTTAATAAATCTTTGTATTGCAGCTGGTTGGCTGGTTTTTCACCTTTTCCGATTTACACAGTTGCTGTTTCGCTGCCATGTTTATGATTTTGAGTTAAGTATTTTGTTGTTTTTTGAAAAATGAGGATTTTTTGCTAAAGTAAGTAAAATAATCCGAAATTCACGAAAAATCATTGCTTGTAAATCCCCAAGCGTGACTTTCGGATTATCCATCTTTGTATAAAAAGTCTAGTGTTCTATAACGTCATCCACGTGAGATAAATGTAAAATAGTATAAGAAAACAAACCATAACAGTTATTCAGCCATTTAATGAAAATTCTACAAATTAAATAGTTCTTGATTAAACTAGGAAAATAAATAAGAAACTTTCAATGATGGCACATATTTGCTGAGATGTGTCGAAAAGGAAATAAGATGATCTTTTGTAAGAAGAATAATCCTGTCATCTAGAATAAAAAAAGTTATCTGAAATTAAAATACTTTCTAGAAACGTTTCACTGTCATGTAAGCATCACATACTAGATGATCGTTGCATCACCGAAAATAATCTATTTTCATACTTATTTTTACTGAACATTCAGTGGAATAGTATATGTGCTTTAGTTTTGCATCTGAAACTAGAACGCTGCTGCCAATGGTTGGTATAGGAGTCGTCCTAACAGCATTTCTTTTCTCGAAACATCGACTAGTGATGTAATTTTGCGTAATATTGCGTAGATTTGCGAAGTAGTAGTGGAGTCAAAATTGCGATAAGTTACTTAAATGTTTCCCATAACCAAACACTGATAGAACGAGGTTATCTTAAGCAAGCTGCAGCCAAACAGGATAGTACTGGTTTTGGCGATCCTGACCGGGTTCTGACCCTGCTGATAAGTAGCTTCAATATTATCAGAATCCGCTGATGACCGCCGAGTATTAAAATAACGGTCTAGACTGCGTGGAGACTTTCGTGGCTCACGAATTTAAATATAGGACAGGTTTTTTTTTCCTAGAAGCTGAGTTATGGTACTGTAGTTGGATTGGAGAAGGTGCTCAGCGAAAATAATCATCTATGGGAGAACAGGAAATACAATTTTATAAAGTTGATTCATCTTCCAATCATGTTGTTATGAGTGTGTGACAATATGCATTTTACACTGCCTGAAACAGTGAAGCACACAGAAGGAGAAAAGGAAACGAAATGAAACTGCAAGATTGGGAGCGCATGTAATGTTATTGCAGTGATTACAAAATCTAGTAAAATTTACAAAGAACTTGGAGTATGAACCCACTCATAAGTATGATGATGAATCCGCTCTGGCCTGGATGCATAGACTGTTTCGGTTGGGAAGAGTCCCATGAAATCATTATACACTGAAGAGCCAAAGAAACTGGTAAACCTGCCTAATATCGTGTAGGGCCCTCAAGAGCACGCAAAAGTGCCGCAACACGACGTGGTATGACCTCGACTAATGTTGAAACAGTGCTAGAGATAATTGACACCATGACTCCTGTAGGGCTGTCCATAAATCTGTAAGAGTACCAGGGGGTGGAGTTCTCTTCTGAAGAGCACGTTGCAAGGGGTCTCAGATATGCTCCATAACGTTCATGTCTCGTAAGTTTGGTGGTCAGCGAAAGTGTTTAAACTCAGTGCTCCTGGAGCCACTCTGTAGAAATTCTAAACGGGGGTGTCGCACTGCTCTGCTGGAATTGCCCTAATCCGTCGGAATGCACAATGAACGTGGATGGATACCGGTGATCAGACAGGATGCTTACGTGCGTGTCATCTGTCAGAGTCGTATCTAGACGTATCAAGGGTTCCATATCACTCCAACTGCACACGTCCCAACACCATTACAGAGCCTCCACCAGCTGAACAGGCCCCTGCTGACATGCAGGGTCCACGGATTCATGAGGCTGTCTCCGTACATGTGCACGTCCATCCACTCGATACAATTTGAAACGAGAATCATCCGACCAGGTGACATGTTTCCAGTCATCAACAGTCCAATGTCGGTGCTGACGGGCCCAGGTGAGGCCTAAAGCTTTGTGTAGTGCAGTCATCAAGGGTACACGAGTGAGCCTACGGATCCGAAAGCCCGTGTCGACCATGATTCGTTGAATGCTTGGCACCCTGACAATTGTTGATGGCACAGCACTGACACCTGCAGCAATTTGTGGAAGGGTTGCACTTCTGTAATGTTGAACGATTCACTTCAGTCGTCGTGGCTCTCATTCTTGCAGGACCTTTTTACGACTGCAGCGATGTCCAAAATTTGATGTTTTACCGAATTCTTGATAGTCACGGTACACGCGTGAAATGGTCGTACGGGAAAATCCCCACTTCATCGCTACTCATAAATGCTGTATCCTATCTCTTGTGCCCCGGCTATAACAAAAAATAAAGTAGCTTAAATCTTGATAACTTGCCACTGTAGAAGCAGTAACTGATCTAACAAATGCGCCAAGTACTTGCTGTCTTACATAGGCATTGCTGACCGCAGAACCGTATTCTGCCCGTTTACAAATCTCTGTATTTGAATACGCATGCCTATACCAGTTTCTTTGGCGCTTCAGTGCATATTGTCCTGAGGCAAGCTCACTCACAATTGTTATAAATGATCCTTAATATCCAGGACTCTGGCACTGGGACTGAGTTGACATCCGAACTAGTCTCTCACATGTTATGTGGGGGACAGATCTAGGGATCTTGGTGGCCACGGTAGTACCTTAGCTTGACGCAGGCAGTTCATAGACACACATACCACATGTGGACGATAATTCTGCTGTTCAAAATGGCACTACGACACTGTCGAATGAAAAGTGAGACGTAAGGACACTGAGCGTCAATTATGTACCATTGTGGCGCCAGAGTTGCCTCGCTCACTGCCAGCAGTGGCCTGAAGTCACACACGATAGCTGCACGCACCACGAGTAACACATTAGAATAACGTAACCTTTCCGCAGGTCTCCGCCATACTCGTCGACACTTGTCATCGAGAGAACTGCAGAACCAAAATTTTATTATTGAACTAAACAAGACGCCATTAATCAGCAGTGCATGGTTCCTAGTAACGGCAGCACTTCACACGCAGCCGTTTGTACTGTGGTGTTAATATTAGCCGACGCGTGGGACAGTAATTCCGTACTGCATCTGCTCCAAGTCTCTGACAAATGGTGAGGGATGACACATATAGGACCGATGGCCTCCTTTCGGTCTCCTCCCCCAGACCAACCAATAATTACACGTCTGTTGTTTGAAACTGATAAGCATTATTTTATTCAAAATAATCTCCATTGCTATTTATACATTTCTCCCACCTCTCCGAAAGACTATGAATGCCACGCCCAAAAAACAGTTCTTGTTTTGAAGCGAACCAGTCAGCGAGCCATTTTCGCACATTTTCAAACGAACTGAAGCGTTGTTCAGCGAGATCGTGTCCAAGTGATGCGGATAGATGATAATCGGGCGGAGCCAAGTCTGGAGAATAAGCCGCATACCCTAGTATCTCTCAACTGAACGCCTAGATCGTTTCCCTGACGAGTTTTGCTGTGTGTGATGGGCGTTATTATGGAGCAATATGACTTTGTGTTGCCTTTTTCCATATTCTGGCCTCTTTCGCGTTATACTCGATTTAAATCGATTATTTGTGTTGGTAGCGATCGGTGTTAACGGTTTTATCGAGGTTTTAGCTGCTCTTCATACATGACACACTTTTGATCCCACCCAACACAGAGCATTGTCTTTTCTCCAAAGCGATTTGGTCTTTCAGTGGATGTTGATGGTTTGCCTGGAATCAACCTAGGTTACGACTCTAAGAATTCTCAAAATGTATCCATTTTTCGTCGCCTGTCGCTGTTAGATGGAGAAATGACTTTCTTTCGTATCTGGCGAGCAGCATTTCGCAAGTGGTCTTTCGATTTGCGTGCTGTATTTCATTCAGCTCAAGCGGAACCCATTTTTCCTACTTTCTGCACCTTTTCCATAGCTTTGAACCGAAGAGAAACGGCTTTCTGCATCTCATTCAATTGTTCCGCGAGTTCCTGCTGAGTTTATCATCTTCATCTATAATGCCTGCAACTCGTTGCCTTCGAACTTTCTCGTTGGTTTCCCGGGCTCATCGTAGCTCACGTCAAAATCACAACTTTTTAATTGTTTGAACCACTCGACGAAACACTGTGTTTTCCCAAGATCATGTTCGTCGAAAGCTTCGACAAGTATTCGATGCTATTCTGCAGCAGTTTTCTTCAAATGATAACAGAAAACCAATGCTGTCCGCAAATCGTAGTTCGTAGGCACAAAACTCGACATGTTTACGGGTATGAAACAGACAGCGATGTATGGAACTTGGGTGACTGTGTGCTGACATTCGTCGTCAGCCGCTACAGGAAGCAGATAGCGCTGTAGGCGCGGTCTCACGGGCCCTACGCTGAAGGCTAGCACCATCTATAGGGAAATTCCAGTTTCATACTTCTACACCTGGTATTTACGAATTTTCTGTTAAACGGACTGTGATATGGCATTGGCTGGTGCGCTACTGTTCGGTTGCCAGCGCGTGGCGTGCCATTCACGAGGGCTCGCCCCGTTTCAAACACGCCGCAGCGTCTTCCGGGTGTAGTAGGGCCTAGCGTGCAGCGGTCGGTTACGGCTGAATTGTGGATTAGCCGTGAAAGTGGGTCGATATTTGGGTTTGTGGCGGCTAGTGGCCACTGGGGAGTGTCGGGCAGTACGCTGCAGACCATGTGCGGCGACTGGTGGGAGCTGCAGCCGCGGCCCGCGCCATGGCTGCGGAGGGCCCGACACCTGCCGGAGTGCCTCGCCGCCTGGGACAGCGTGGTGAGCAATATCTGTACTACTAGACTAGACACAACAGACAGCAAACCCTGCTGCAACGTGACTAGGCACCGCCGACTGCCAGTTCAGAGTAGCGCGTTTTGATATTCCGCAGCGAAAGTGCGGGAAGTGGTCGCGGCAGTTGCCTTCCCGGGCATCGGCTTTCAATTATCGCCGTTAAATTTATTGACGATAAAAAGGAAATAGTGACAGTGCTGACAAGAAAGATGGGACATATACGTGAAATTTTTAAGTACAGTAACTCAGTCGTGTGCAAATTACAGCAGGAGGGACGCAGCGGTGAGCGGAACAAGACTCAATTATCAATCACAAAGAAGGAGCAAATTATACACAATAAATAATACATTGACAACGTGGTTAATTGTGTTTATTAGGCATAAATTCAAGGGCTGTATAAAGAAAAACACCTTTGCGAAAATTTCACAGCTTCTGTCGGACAAATCTGGACATCAAAGGAAGCAGCTGATAAAAAATCGGACAAGTGCGAGTAGAACTTGGGCTCTGAGGGTTCCGTACATACTTAATTATGTATACAGATAATTCATCTGTAGGTTTCAACAAGTGAGTTTGCGAGTATCAAGACTTGCGACGTAAATGGCCGTATGTTTTGATTGCACTGATTTATTTAGAAGATTATATTTTCACACCGTCAAGGGACGTAGACCTTATAAAAGGTTTTTAACAGATGCACAGACTGACTGACAACAAAGTGGTGTTATAAGGGTTCCATATTTTACCGAGAGAGGTACAGAATCCTAGAACTTGTTTTGTTTGCGGTGTATGGTTTTAAAAAGTGCCAGAATAAAGGAGTCACATGCGAACGAAACAACAATGTTTAAGCAAATACAGACTACATCAGATTACGAAAAAATGATGCATGAATGTTAAAGCGGCTAGTAGTTTATGTAGACGAAACAGGGCTTTACACACTCAATACTGTGAATAAATGTCGATCCAGTGAGCGAGGAATGCCGTTAAGCTAATGCACCGGTCAATGTTATTGTTGTGTTACGCAGAGCGTTTGGCGTATGGACGTGCAGCTTATGGGCGCTCCACTTATGAGTGCCGGAGTGTACTCTGTTCTTCCACTGTTTCTCTGGCGTAAACACAATTGTGCTGCCTTCCTAACTTGGTCTTCAGTTCGCTGTGTTGGGTAATATTACCGAACGTCTGTTAACATTTTGGCTCTACCCATCTGGCGGGATTACGTTCAATTATTGCCTGGACTGTAGCATCTCTGTTATATATGCGTTGCTGGTGACATGCTCTATAACTTAATGCATGGCGTCAGTATTCATCTCCTGTCGACGAATTTTCAAGTTTTATTTGGTGCTCACTGCCTCCACTAAAAGACTTTGGAAGACCTATGATAATCGTCTACTATCTTATGATGTACCTTATGTTTTAAGCAGAGGCCTACTACGTAGCATGTTTTTATGGTATGACACCTAGCGATTCAGCTGCTTGAATAGCAGAAGCTTTCTTTGTTTGCACAGTCTTGCAAACTTTCTTTTACGAGGAGGAGGAGGATATTAGTGTTTAACGTCCCGTCGACAACCAAGTCATTAGAGACGGGGCACAAGCTCGGATTAGGGATGGACGGGGAAGGAAATCGTCCGTGCCCTTTCAAAGGAACCATTTCGGCATTTGCCTGAAGTGATCTAGGGAAATCACGGAAAACCTAAATCAGGATGGCCGGACGCGGAATTGAACCGTCGTCCTCCCGAAGCCGCGCGGGATTAGCCGAGCGGTCTGAGGCGCTGCAGTCATGGACTGCGCGGCTGCTCCCGGCGGAGGTTAGAGTCCTCCCTCGGGCATGGGTGTGTGTGTTTGTCCTTAGGATAATTTATGTTAGGTAGTGTGTAAACTTACGGACTGATGACCTTAGCAGTTAAGGCCCATAAGATTTCACATATATTTGAACATTTGTCCTCCCGAATGCGAGTCCAGTCTGCTAACCACTGCGCCACCTCGCTCGGTTTCTTGTACGAGGCAGGCGTGTTGTATCTCTTGTAGGGGTCTGCGACTGAGCGTGTAGAGAGCAGGTCACGATTTTATTGTTGATGACAATGAAAGAGTGACAGAGAAACGACGTGTCTGGGTATAGCCTTTTCTTCTTGAATAGCTCAAACGGTTTTAAGTTCTAGATCCAAGTCCACCACCTACAAACGGATCATTAACAGCACTGTTTGTTACGCACCGCTTTTTATTTATCTTGGTCGCAAAGTGTTTTAACAGAAGTATCGGTTTCGGCTATACGATAGCTATCTTCAAAAGCTCCCATTCTACTACACTGCAACAAGTCATAATCGTGCGAAGATGATGTTTCAAAACTACTTTTGTTAAAAGAACTTTGCGATCAAGGCAACCAAATAAAAAATGATGTACATCATATGATCGCTCTCCAGATCATCATTCTCTGCCAAATCGTATTCAACAGCTCTATGTTACTTCATTCCACGAGACACGGTGTAGGGATTTGAGATTCATTCTACGACACTGACAGACAGTTGACGGTCAATAATTTTATTCCTCCAGCCGCCGACTTATTGACGATGAAAATTTCTTCTGTCACCTGGGCGCTTATCACATACCTGATGGACGGAAGGAAGGAAGGAAGGAAGATTGACGTTTAACCCAATGGTGCTCATGTGCACTGCAGTGGACACATGTTGATGGGCGCTTCTTTGGCGTTCTCAGTCAGTGCTGAGGCTGCAAATGCACGCACCTCACTCCAGTGCACATTCCTCCATAGATTTGCAGCTTCAGAACTGATTGAAAACGCCAAAGAAGCGACCATTAACAGTTGTCTACTACAGTGCACGTGTGCACCATAGGGTTAAGGTTTCATCAACGGCGAGGTCATTTGAGAAGAGTCACAACCTCGAAATTCGGGAAGAATGGAGAAATAAAACGGCGGTATCCCTTAGAATGGAACATCTCGGGATTTGCCTTACTCCGTTTATAGAAATCTTGGAGAACTTATATATGCATGCCTGGGCGGGGAACTGAACCCCAGGCCACCTGAAAGAGTCCAGCACCTTAGGCAAAGCGTCCCCTCACTCTGGCCCTCCGGATCAAGAACCACCGCACTGTCTTGTATTTGTAACCTCGGCTAAAAAGGCATGTTGAGCGTAGAAATAAAAAGTTTATAATGTGTTCAGATCCACAGAAAGACCGCAAATTGAGTCTAGACAGCCGCCTACAAACTAGATATACGTAGACAGATTTGCTCAGAGATCACATTGCTCTGACTTCCATATCAGAACCGGCTCATCTTTTAGTTTTTGCAGCGGAGTAATTAAAAGCCTCCGTCAAGTCTAAACGATTATTCCATACAGTTACTGGACTTTACTTTCAGAGAAGGAATGTGTCGCCTGCGCTTTTAAGATATTTGGTAGTTCAGCTTGACGATAGCTGGTTGTGAGAAAAGAGGGTGAGATGAAGCTTTGGACTATTGAAGTAGATTTCAACGTCAGGTGTTGGATCTTGGAGGACGGTCTCGCACTATTCATATGGCTCACTGGTTCGAATCGTACGGAGGTGAATTCTATAGATTCGAACACAGATCTACTCAACTAGGATGTCTGAGCGGCTACATAACCATTGATATTTGCAGGGAAAGGCGCCGCTTGGAACTACTGATAACTGGCGTATCACGATTTTTCAGCAGATTAAGTCTGCATCACAGCAACGGAGTTCCATATTTCGTGTCAAGAAGAAAAGGAAGATTACAACTGTGTGGTTCCGATACATTAGCCTAGCTAGTCGTGATCACTAAAGACAGAAATAGCAGATGGGTCCTCACTTTACAGCGGCTCAATATGGGGCACCATTTGTGACGCAACAAAAATCAGTACAGTAGTCAAACTCTTGCCATAAGTCTCAATACTTGGATATCATCGACCAAATTAATTTTCTTTCTTGCAACTATCTCAAATTGACAGCGGAGGCGGGAGCACACGATTTTTAACATAACCCGGTAAAAAGGAACCACATGAAGTTAAGTAGGTGAACGTTGGCGCCACTGAAGAAGAGTCATTATGAGCAACACGTCCAACGCAATGCTGGAACAGTTCGGCGTTTATGTAATCACGATCGTCCGGAAGAAAGCATGGTGGAGCACCGTCTTGTTGCAAAGTGGAGTCTCCACTGTCCCACTTGCAACATAACACTCTTCTGCAGCATGTCCAAGTACATGGAACGAGTCATAGTTGTCTCCGCAAAGAAAAATTCGATATAAACTTTTGAAGAGGACGTGGAACAAAGGACGTAAACTTCAAGCGAATTCTGAATGTTTTCCACAGTTTCGCATTGGTTCCACATTCTGGATGACACGTCAAATGAGAATTGCTGATATTGTGATTGAGAGAACCATGGGAAAGCGTCAACGACTATGAATTTAACCAGTAGCTAGACTCGTAGAATACATGGGCATCGGTGATCCTATAATAGAAACATAATAACAGGTATATTCTGAACACAATAAAGTAAATATCATACCTCATTAACGTGGTTTTGATGCGCTTTGTATAATGGCTTTTCGTTTAAGTACCATATATTTCACAATTTAACTATGAACACCTTGGGAAACGGGAGGGTGTATAAAATATCGCACGGAATGATAACACTTATGGTGAAATTTCCGAGAGATTAAAACAAGCCCAGTTCTTCGCATGGTTTCCGTAAACCGTTTAGGCAAATGGCGAAATGGTTCCGAACTTTTGCCTGTTCCTAATAATCCAGTCGTCGACGGGACGCTAAAATCAAATCCTCCTCCATTCCTTGCTCCCTTCTTTCATTCTTTAAGACCTCGGCAACTCGCAGACATTTCTCTTAATGGCCTTTTTTCCTTCTTTATCTCTCCCCCCCTCATTCTGGATACTGGCTGCTGTGTTTTGGGATAGTTACAAAAATTCCATACTTTTTTCGAAAACAGGTAGCCTTGTGTTCAAGAGTGTACACTGCTGCTGTCAATGAGAGTCGAAACATGTTCCAGATGACAATCAATTTATCACGTGAAATGTTCAGATGATATAGGGGTAGTACGAAAGGGGCTAGGTCACAAACAGTGATGTCTGAAATTGCAGTGTTATGTCTCGTTTCACTCAACCTACAAAGAGAGAGACAGGGTGCGCAGAGAGAATGATAATCTCTTATTACGAGTTTACACGCGACGGAGACAAGGAAAATCTTCTAGCTAAATGTAGCGTAAGGTAATAGCAACAGTGATGTGTCGATTCCGAAGTCTGCTAAAAGCGATAGCAAAATGTACTAAAAAAGTATTTCGGTCTAATTTATCCCTCCATACCTCATTATATGGGACTTCTTTAAAATTTCGGCTATCTACAAATATTTAATCTGGTGTACATTTTTACGAAGTCTTCAAGAAGATGAGCTAATTTACATTGTAGTCGGTTTGAAGCTGTATGTTCCACCGGAGTCGTTTCCATATGCCACAAAATTTTAATCAATGATGTTTGGATGCGCTAACTCCAGTAGAAGCTGTGAAGTCGAGCACAATAATTGGTTTGACAAAGAAAGTCATAGTGTTACTGGCTGTTTGCGCCGTAGCATTGTCCTACTGAAACCAAGTGTACCATAGCTGGCCTTCATGTGTAATGTTTATAATTATTTATGTAGCTCACTCTGCTCATTAGGCCATGAAAGAATGTGATAGAGATTCTCTTACCTGTCATTATAAACATTATTGGTTAAAAACAGTCTTGGTTGCAATTTTAGTTTTTTATTTTTCAACCACGCGTTTCGCCTTATTTAGGCATCTTTAGGTTATCTTTTCTAAATGGGCGCGAGAGGCACCAAGATCTGCATAACGCGTTCCCGTTCACAGGCGCGAGTAACAGTAAGATGGGGGGCCTGTGAACAGGAACGCGTTATGCAGATCTTGGTGCCTCTCGCGCCCATTTAGAAAAGATAACCTGAAGATGCCTAAATAAGGCGAAACGCATCGTTGAAAAATAAGAAACAAAAATTGCAACCAAGTCTGTTTTTAACCAGTACTGTTAAACATTGGTTTGCTGTATGCCACATATGAATTGGAAGGATTATAAACACTGGCGTTTTGCATGCGGAGGGGACTCCTGTAGCAGATGTGAATAATCTGCGATCCAATTGCGTGAATTCTGTTCGTTAACATATACAGGAATTCGACAAAAAGACGGAAGCACCACAGGCACAACACATTAGCAGGCTCAATATGGTTTAGAAAATCCTGTTCAGATTCAAAACAGCTTCCAGTCGTGACGGAGTGGGTAAATCAGGTTCTGTATGGTTAACAGAGGTATCCTACCATTCTTTCTGCAAAATAGTGGCAAAGACAGGTAACGATGACGGAGGTGGATAGCGATCAAACGTTCTTCTCTCCACAGTATACCACATAGGCTGAATAATACTGAGACCTGGTGATTGTGGTAGCCAGGGGAGATGCGACAATTCATCCTCGTGTTCACAAATGCAATCCTGGACGATGCGAGCGATGTAAACAGGCACCTTGTCGTCTTGGGACACAGAATCATCGTTGGGAAACGAACGTTGTCCCATGGGATGGACCCGATCAGCTAAAATGGTCACATAATCCCTGGCAGTAACGCGCTCCAGCAGAGCAATCATGGAATACAACGATATGGTTGCTTAAATAGTCACAAAACCCTCGCAATTTTTCACTCTTAGGACGTAAACTAGGCTACATGTTGAAAACAGTACGCAACAAGACTCATCCGAACAAAGGACTTTCTTACATTGCTTCATAGTCCAGGTTTTATGGCTTCGGCATCACGTTTTCCTGTTACGGGGAACTGCATCACTGAAGCGTGTTTTGGAATTCTAGTTAAAGCTGCAATTTACAGCTTGCGGAGCCCCTTTACTGTTGTTTTGGTGCTGACAGAGCTCGCGAGTGCGACACTCGGCTCTGCAGCGACTTTCACAGCTGTTGTCCGCTTACTTCTCGTCGCAGTCTACTTTAATAACCGTCTGTTGCGATCACTCAACACACACTTTTGTCCGCGTTGTGACTTAGCTTTCGCTGTATGCTGTGTAAATCTCGGATCTTGAAGCACCACACATTTCGGCCACCTTGTTACGGAAGTATCCACCATAGGA
This sequence comes from Schistocerca serialis cubense, assembly GCF_023864345.2. Taxonomy (NCBI): domain Eukaryota; kingdom Metazoa; phylum Arthropoda; class Insecta; order Orthoptera; family Acrididae; genus Schistocerca; species Schistocerca serialis. The sequence continues at coordinate 332,354,485 of NC_064639.1, read as the reverse complement.
GCATCAACAATTTGCCCACGTTAGAATTCACTCATAACTACACAGAACACTGTTCTGACCACAACTAACACTCGTAGCCTATTATGGACAATCCAGTGGTGCCGTTCGTGGCCAGAGACAACAGCGCAATCTGCAGCTTGGCTAGCATCTGAATTTATGTTCAAACATGTGTTTCTTGCGGTGTTTTCAGATTTTTGTCCAGTCCCTGAACATCGAGGTAGATTACACACCATGTCGGCCCGAAATAAATCTTATTTCTGCCCCATCTGGTGTTACTACTGAAGACATGAACAAACAACAGAAGGCTACACGTTTTCTGTTTCCATCTTCCTGGGAACAACGAATGCACAACACACATTCTGTGTGGATGCGTCGTCATACACCTTGGAAATGCTGTATGGTCACTACTATTATAGTGGGAGACCGTACAGCCTACATATGTGTCGTGCAGACTTAGTAGCATCTCAAAGCATAAGCAGTTCGTTTGCATGTCAATCAAGTTTTGCAGTGTTAGCACTTGGGTGTCATTCCTTTCTTCTGGATCTTGTCGTACAACCGCTTGCTGTTGGACTGGACTGATGTATCCTTAATATACTTCTCTGTAAATTAAGGCTTTTTCGGTTTCTGAGTAGCTGACACTTCAAAGGTACTAGGTGAGGGTGAATACTCGATTGTAATGTGTTACGGTACACATCTTTTTCTCAATTAATGGAAGATCACACCTACAAAAAGAAAAGAAAACGTAAAACATTCCTGTGTGTTTTGCGCTGAATGGAGAAGTAGACCTCAGATTTAACGAAAATGGCTCTGAGGGTATTTACTACAGTCAGTAGCCATTAAATTCGGCGGAGCAGAATGTGAGTTGATTAAGTGTAGGTAATTTAGGTAATTTTTTTCCTAGGGGGAGGGGGCAGAAGGTAGTTGACACACCTAATGCCTCATCCCTCCTCTCCTCAACTTCCCCCCGCCCCCCCCCCCATCCAATTCACTGGATACGCCCAAAATTCTAACATATTCCGTCGGAAGGGAAACAATCAATATCGGGGTGGGTGAACTCTCGCTACTTGATAACTTATGCAAATACTGTTCGATAGCGAGGTGGGCAAACAACGCTATTTCATCCTTTCACTGAGCGGGTTGATAAAGTTATTAAGTCAGCGGACTTCTATTACAAATATTTTCGCTGAATCACTTCGCGCGAGTGGTTTTCTCTATAACGATGCGTGCCAGCTAGTGCTCTGAGTTGTAGTGCACTCAATGCCGGGGAGACTCTCCTGCTATTCTTCCCATTCTTCTTTGCGTTAAATGCCGCGGTTGAAATTTTTAATGTAGAAGACTTAAAGGAAATCCTAGTGACATCCTCAGCTTTAACCGCAGTGCTTCTTTGGCTGAATTCAAAGTGACCATGCCAACTTGAACAGATTCAGGGTCAAATTGACATCCATATTTGCTAGAATCGTGTCCGGAACAGAAGTGTAGTGTTCACACTTCACTCGGAGGAGGAGGAGGAGGAGGAGGAGATTAGTGTTTAACGTCCCATCGACAACGAGGTCATTAGAGACGGAGCACAAGCTCGGGTTAGGGAAGGATGGGGAAGGAAATCGGCCGTGCCCTTTCAAAGGAACCATCCCGGCATTTGCCTGAAGTGATATAGGGAAATCACGGAAAACCTAAATCAGGATGGCCGGACGCGGGATTGAACCGTCGTCCTTCCGAATGAGAGTCCAGTGTGCTAACCACTGCGCCACCTCGCTCAGTACTTCACTCGTCTACCATTGAAGGAGTAGAATGATAACCAACTTTTCGTAATCAAATATCATCAAGAACACATCTCCTGTATCTAATCCCACTATGAACGCTTATCGTATAATCTTCTAGTAAATCAGTAGGCTACTATAGACACGCACAATTCTTCTGCAACACAGAGTAGCAATGATTTAGATCATTCTGTTGTAGAAAACCACAGGTACACGCGATTTTTCTATACGTTAAAACTCGAAATGGAAAGAATTTAAATAGTTTCTCAAATATAGACCACAAGTCCGCTAGGATACGAGTCGACCATTTATTGGCATTTTCTGTAAGGAGAGACTATCGGGCAAGTTCCTCATAGACGATAAGTCTCGAATGTGTGGTAAACGAAGAAACATACCATGCTATAGCAACATAAGTTACGCTTTGGCACACATGTGGAATGTCGAAATAGATTCATGCCTCGAATTATGATACACTGGTATTTTTTAATCAGTGCCTACGTTTTAAAAATTGTTTCAAGTATTGTAAATCCTGTCTTCAGCACACACCCGGGTCCATATTTCAACATGAAGATGCCTCATCACTTACTTTTCGTTGCATCGAAGCCTCCATTGGTTCTTGCCCATTGGACTACCTTGTAATAGACTGCATGCCTGTGGGTTGGGATAACGTAGAAACTGATCTGAACGTATGCTGCAGAATATTTTTCAGCTAACAGTTGATCTATATGAAATGAGCTTGGTACACTGTTCCTGTGAAGCACATAGACAACTATGATTCGATGCTTTGACTTATGGGAGGTCTTACAGCAAATTAAAAAAATAATAATAGAAAGGACATGGACGATCTTAAAAGACAAACATTTATACATAAAAGGAAATAATGCATTATTAATTGAAATGTTATTTTTACGTAATACTATGAGGCTATAGTGAGTCATCTATCCTGAGAAGCGCGATTTATTAGTTCGTTGACGCACTCACATCCTCCTCCTCCTCCTCCTCCTTATATAGATGGCTCTGAGCACTATGGGACTCAACTGCTGAAGTTATTAGTCCCCTACAACTTAGAACTAGTTAAACCTAACTAACCTAAGGACATCACAAACATCCATGCCCGAGGCAGGATTCGAACCTGCGACCGTAGCGGCCTTGCGGTTCCAGACTGCAGCGTGACGCACTCACACAGTCCAGTGTCTGTAAATACTTAAAGTTAGAGCTTTTGCCTTTTAGTTTTTTGTGATTCTTGTAAGGCCCGTTACGTCGCCTCTCCTTTCAACAGTTATTCACCTCATACCTGTTAGCCGTTATGGAGGAGAATCTGACGCCGACGTTGCTAAGTCGTCTTAGTCTGGAACTGGCTTGGATTGAAATATTCGACGATTAACTAACTCACAAACACTTGTATATTTTTTAATGTATATTTTGCATGTAAATTATGCAGTATACTCTTCCATTTTCTCATACAAATCAAGAGTTTTGTACAGCACACACCCGTTTCGTCAGAATAAGAAGAAATACCGTCTGGGAAAGGTAACAAAAAAGGTAGTCATGATTCACTTTTCCTTTTCCAGTAATTGCTCTCTGACAATGCTTGTACTATGTTTCCTGTATAAAATCGCTGTTATGTTTCCCTAAAAAATACGTGCTTCTCCTTACAAATTTTTAGAATGACCTTTTTCATAAAATTTTTATCACATACGAAGTAGTTTCACAGCCTTAACAGAGCTTTTTTTGGAGTAAGGAAAAGTATCTTCATTTATAGAATATTAATTGCATGAACCGGATCTTTTATTTTTGTCATCAGCTGCCATGTCTAGAATACATATAAATCGCGCGTTTTTAATAAACGTTTAGAACTATAGGAGATACACCCTGTTCTACTTTCTTTGTAGATATAGAGTTTGCAAATAGCGGGAAATTATTTCTGCAGGAATGTGCTGAATATCCATTTCTCTGGCGTTGCAGTCCCATCATTCTAGGGCTTAGTATTGATCGCAGATGAATTATTTATAAACGCCAGTAAGCAGCGTGAGAATGCTGATGATATCTTTTCCACCAGGCGTTGCATTGTCTCGATGTCCTTGGCTATGAACTTTCCTGGTCTAAATACTGTGGTTAATAGCACAGGCGTAACAATCAGATTGCTATACTGCTCAAGCTTCCTGATAAACCTCGACTGGATAACACTGATACATTTACTTACCAGAGGCGTCTTTCAGGCAACCAATTTTCGTAACGTTTGTTCCAGGTGTTTTCAGTATTTGCGTGTTCTGCTTTTGACGACGTCGTATAATCGTGAAATTTGTCAAGCAATGATTTTCCATAGCAGAAAATAGTGGACTTTCAATCGTGATTATTAAAGCTACCTCGTCAAAATACGCACTATCAGTTTTAGATGCTTTCTGTGGCATTCAACATCGCATTCCCCAAAAAATTTTTCTGCCAGAGATTTAGTGATACTGCACTAAAACTACCTTCACTGTATTGACCAAAATTCTACTTTATTTAACTGGTTTTACTTATCACAAATGGAGCTGCTAAAATCTGGCCTAAAAATTTTTTGTTGATATACTTTCACGTCAAACTAGGTGGACCGCTAAGCGAAACAATTGTATAATGATAATCCGTTTGAATTAAGGTTAGCGACAAGCTAGCACACATAGCGCCATTCCTGTGACCCTTTTTTGTATTCCTTTGAGTGATTTAAAGTTACGACAGTGTGCCGCATTTCTGTCAAGTTTACGTAAGCAATTTTTAATGTTGAGTACATTCTGATACGCCTGTGTCTATTCGTTACATGCCGACGAATGTTGCAGTGGAAAGTATCCAGTTTCCACAGCTCAGCACAACCTAAAACATGTTGTCCAAATCTGTGATTCGCGACGCTTTCCTATGTAGCATAGCCCTATTGAATGTCGAGATATTTTGTTCTGTCCAAAGTTATAAGCTTATTTTATGTGAAAGTACAGTAATATGATTTTTTAAATATGTATTCCTGAAAAGGGACCCTACGGTTCATTAGTGCTACGGGCCCTGTGCGACTTTGCCCTAGTGTTGACTGTTTGTTCACTTTCCAGATATGTTCTTTTAATTGTGTTACCTTCGAAGGAGGACTCATTGAAGTCAATTCGTTCTTTCCTTTGGTCCAAACATTCCTCCATTTCTCCCCCAGTGAGACTGCAATTTCCGCCCGAGGGATGGGGGGGGGGAGGGGGGGGGGGCAAACTAGGCCCACTCGTCCATTGGGTTGATGACTTTGATTAAACTTGTCACAGTGTAAGCAAAGCAGCTCAGCATCAGCTGTGAGGTAATACACAAAGAGAGGTAGAGGTTTAGTGTACGATCGTTAATTGTCTGTGTTTATTACTCTACGTTAGTATTTTTTTGTGACATATATTTTATTTCAAATACTTTTTTGTTAAGATTGTGATTTCCAGTTTAGGAATTGGCGACACTAGTTCTGAGGCTGCTTCGAGATCTTCTTTACGTGTATGAAATAGCATCCTTCCTTATAACGCTAAAGTATTGAATTGCGTTATTGAACAATTGAAAATCCAGGATGGAATGTAAAAATGTTATGAAAAGGATAGTTGCTACTCATCATATAGCCGAGATGCTGAGTCTCAGATAGGCATAACAAAAAGATTGTCAGAAAGTCAGTTTTCGGCCAACAAGGCCTTCGTCGAAAATAGACAACATACACACACTTACGCAAACCCAACACACACACACATGACCACAGTGTCTGGCTGCTTGAGTATAAGGAAAAATGTGGTCACAGAGAAACACTACCAGACAGCAGAATATCAGTCATAGATTAAAAATGCAAACTGAAGAGCAGAAAAAAGATCCAATAAGTTTCCCAATGGTTGGCAGACTCCTGGTACAGTCAGTGACACCAACATGACGATTGATGAAACTTATTCGTGCCGAGAGACTGCGCCGCGTCAACGCCACCAGTGAAGTAGTGTTGAAACACAAGTGAACTGATATTAGGGGATAAAGATACCTACAGTTGTTCACATGAAGGGACTTCTCAAAATCTTTTGTTTGTTTCCATTAGTTCTCTGACGTACAGTTGTTTTGTTAGCACTTGTTGTGACAATTTCTTGTGAGACTTAAGCCTAGTTTACACGATGACACTAGGTTGCATGCAACTGCGCTGCTGGCCACAGCGCAGGCGCTCCACGCATTTGCGCAACTCGTTGGTGAAACTGAACACTTTCGGCGTGTTCCAACTTTGGCGACACTAGCTGCACGAGTTTTGAGGTTATGTGTGTTCGTAGGGGAGCGGAAAATAACGTTCGCTTTTTAGATATCTATGCTTTGCATAGGTGTTGTGGGATTTCAGTGATGCTGATAACAAAAATAAGCAACATATTGTTGCCGCTGAGACCGTCATGTGCGATAATAACATCGATGGTTTGACAATATTTCAGCTTCAAGGCAAAATTTATTGAGTTAGGAGCACATATACAACCGAATTAAGAAAAATACAAAAAAGTGTAATTCTAGCTGTGGCAATGCTCTCGTCTACAAGACTAAAATCCCATCGTTCGAGTTGGCCAACTCTTTGTTAAGGAATATTGTTGACAGGAGGGAAGGCTATACAAATACAAGAAGCTGCATTCTTCATTGGATACTCATCTATTTAAAACGTCGCTGCAGTGCTTCCCATTCACATGTTAGAATTTTGAAATATTGCCACTGTACAGATCTATTTTCAAGAGAGTAGTTTGCAAACCATTCATTTCTTAATACGGCCTGCTTCGAATTACTGCTGTTAATGTTAATAATTATTACCGTACTGTTAATAATTATTAGGCCTAGTGTTAACGAAAAAGCGTCATCACCAACTAAAACCGCATCTTATAGCATGCCGAGTGATCTCGATTGTAATGCATGCAATGTGATATGTAATTTCGGTTCTGGCGACAGTGCTTCATGCATTACAATATCTTCATTCCTTATCGCATAATTAACTCTAGTTCTGGTGACATTCTAAGACAATTAAAATAACTTCTTGGATCTACCGTTATAAATTATTTCAGCAAGGATGCTGAGCAACCGAGCTGACGTCTTTTCTTCATCCAGTCACGAATCGAAACACGTTTCTTAATGTTTTATTGTGCAGCGATTCCACGCAACAAGTTTCAACTCCATCACAACTCCTGCGACTTGCAGCTGCCAAAACTTTCATTTCAGACACGACTCAGGAACCCACAAAACGACGAAACTGAAGTGTATACTGGTTTTGCCGTGTCTAGTCAAATATGAAACAATTTGCGTGCGACTCATTCCACGCAACTAATGGCGCAACCCAATGTCGTCGTGTAAACTAGGCTTTAGTGTGTTACGGAAACCTATATTTCACAAATCAGCGTGCAGTGCAGTGGACTTGCCAATTTCCTTTTGGAAGGGAATTTGCCTATGATAACTACCGGTGACCGTTTTGAAGGTTTCCACCATCGTTTCACACGTAACACACAGAATCTCACAAGTTTGGTGTTGGTTTGATTGAGATCTTGTCAGTCGCGTGCCGGTACTGTTCAAATGAAGAAAGTTTTCTCACAGTCAAGTGGAGATGACTTTGAGTATGAAGAAACGATAGAGCACCCGAGTTGCCCCGAATTGCTAAAACAGCGGGCGTGAGTACGCTGACAGCTGCACGTAGCCTACGCCGCTCAGCGGTTCACGCTTTCTCAGTTCCGCGTAATGTCATTGCACTGTTTACCGCGAATACTTGCCGTGTCTCCTCGCACGTCTCGCGCACACCGTGTTTAACGTTATTCTACCACCTTCCTGTCGCCGGTGGTCAAGATCACCTTCAATATTTGGTAATAAAGAAAATATGAAACAAATGATTTTTGTTATGGTGCAATTGTTCATTGTTATGTACCTCGACCAACAAATGCAGGCCAGGAAAGAATAATTTTCACTTGTCAGTTAATGATCTTCCGCTTTCATTTATATGAATGGTCAAGGCTGTGTTCTAGCAAAGTGGGCACCCAACAGTCTCTTAGCAGTCCCCCGAGATACTGTCACGAACTTTTCCATATATTCGTGTGTGAAGAAACCTAACAAATTAGTGTTTCTGAGCATTGTTGACGCTAGTTTAAAAATGCTGACGTCCATAGAGCATGCTGGTAAATTGCTAGCACAGTTTTTTTGGCCGTAACTCGACGGCAGACAGGTCATATATATTGTCCTTTTTTTCATCATAATCACTACACTCCAAACTGCTTATCAGTTACCCAAGTGACAATTACACTTAAGAGACAATCCTTCCATTTCACAAAGGGAAGATGTTCAGTAGATGTGAACAAGGGAAACATTTTCAATATGGTCACCCGATGCCCAAGAGGATATCTCAGCCAACAGTACAACTGAGCGTTTACATTGGCAGCTGAATTACTTAGAGTAGTTGTTCTAATTGAACACCATACACAGTGTAGGCTATTAATAGTAAGTCTGTTGAAATTTTAGTGTGTCTTGCAGTACATAAAGACAATTTACAATACTGAGCACTCAGGGCTACTTCCCCTGCCTGCATCGTTTTATCTCCTTCACAGGTCACGTGTTTTCTTTGCTTGGTTGGTAATAATTCATCACCACCAACCTAGATGATTGGCAGAAAATTCTTTTACCAACTGTATCAGAAATTTGTTGCTGATAACAGAAATATGGAAATCTCAATCCTAACCACAAACAATTTGGAATTGAAATTTCGTGGTCTGGCCTGATCAGAAACCCTGAAATCCAAGCTTACTTCTCAGTGATAGATATGAGCGGCAGTATGGGAGATTTGACAGCAAGCTACATGGACATTATCAGACATATTTTGAAATAATTTGGGACCATAAGTTCATTGCTTTATTTGTATAATAATTAAGTGAAAAGAGGAAAATGTGGAAAATAGCAAACTAAACTATCAATGAATTGGAACCCACAGTAAGGAGTGACATACTAGATAAGGGAGAAACCCGAAGCAATTTTTATTAATCTTTTCCTCTTTTTCTTTGCAGGGCATGGCCTTTACCCTACAAGAAAGACAACAGTTAGGGATTCATGGACTATTACCCCCGAGAATTAAAACTCAGGAGGAGCAGATGGAGCTGTGCATGCTTAATGTACAACGCTATCCAGATGATCTGAACAAGTATATTTACCTCATGGGACTCCAGGTGAGTGAAGATTTACAAAAACTGAGTTATATGCCACTCAGATGTAGACAAAACACATTTTACAATGTAAGATATAATTCTGTACTTTAGCTGTCCAGCAAAGTGATCTCATGCTAGATATTTCTTGAATTAAGACCATAGTTACTTTCCTTTTTGTGGTACATGTCATTATATCACTTCACTAATACTTTACTGTACCCAATAACAATGGATACAGTGCATTACTGCTTGTGATGGGTCCTGTTTTCGAAGTTGTTTGAGCATGATGCTTGTTTTCAGTGTAGTGTTTCATTTGCCATGAAACAGACTAAAATTTCTAAAGGATATCGCATAAGGTTATCAAGGATTGCATCAATATTCACTTAATTTCAAATCTAATAGATGAGTTTTCATTCTTCAGGTACTGTCCATATAACAGAAACAAACAGAACTAGTTATGAGAACTCATATTTCTGAGTATCCTTTCAAATTTTTAAATTATTTTTATTTTTTATTTATGCAAAACTCAAGAAGAAGAGATTGAAATCAGAAGAGGCCAGATACTATTGCTATAAGTAAAATAATGTTACATGGTTTGAAAAAAAAAATTGCTTATGTTGTGCATTGTCCTGTATCATAATTACCAGTTTACCATCATTTCTATTAACTGCATAACAACAAGTGTTGTAGTTATATGGTACAGTATTAATGAATTTGTTAAACTGGACCAAGTATGTAATAAATAATTGTTTTTTGATACCTCAACAGGACCGAAATGAGAAACTGTTTTACCGGTTCTTATCAGAAAATGTGCAAACAATGATGCCAATAGTATACACACCAACTGTAGGCCTAGCCTGCCAGAATTATGGTCTCATATACAGGAGGCCACGTGGTTTATTTATTACTATTCATGATAAAGGACATGTCTATGAAATTCTGAAGAACTGGTAAGAGCACACACATTACTTATTATGTGAACTGGTTTATGTATACTAGTAAACTTATATCTTCCTTCAATTGAAGTTTTTGTTTGATATATGTTAAGTTATATAGATCGTTTTATCCATTCCTCAGGCCTGAGTCTGACGTCAGAGCTATTGTAGTTACTGATGGAGAGAGAATTTTGGGTCTCGGTGACTTAGGGGCTTATGGAATGGGTATTCCAGTAGGCAAGCTGGCACTTTATACTGCACTAGCTGGAATTAAACCTCACCAATGCTTGCCAATTACACTGGATGTAGGGACCAATACACAGGTATGTCTAATAATATGCAGATGACTGACTCAAGATTCTTGATCTTATGTCTTGTGTGAACAACTTTTATGTGTTTACTGTGATGACTATTCCAGAAACTTCTCGATGATCCTCTCTACATTGGTCTGAGGCATAAGAGAATCACAGGGAAAGAATATGATGACTTTGTAGATGAATTCATGCAAGCTGTTGTGAAGCGATATGGTCAAAACACACTTATACAGGTAATTTGGTAGTCTTTTAAGTATGTTACTTTGGGCAACAATTTTTATGATAAAATTTAAAATAGATCATACTAAATTACTTTTTCTCACTAATGTGATACGTTGCAATTTACTGCTACCAAAATTGTTTTTATTAATATTATTTTGCAATGTAGTAAAGTACAGGTTATACGAGGGCAGTTCAATAAGTAATGCAACACATTTTCTTTCTGAAACAGGGGTTGTTTTATTCAGCATTGAAATACACCAGGTTATTCCCCAATCTTTTAGCTACACAACACTATTTTTCAACGTAATCTCCATTCAATGCTACGTCCTTACGCCACCTTGAAATGAGGGCCTGTATGCCTGCACGGTACCATTCCACTGGTCAACGTTGGAGCCAACGTCGTACTGCATCAATAACTTCTTCATCATCCGCGTAGTGCCTCCCACGGATTGCGTCCTTCATTGGGCCAAACATATGGAAATCCGACGGTGCGAGATTGGGGCTGTAGGGTGCATGAGGAAGAACAGTCCACTGAAGTTTTGTGAGCTCCTCTCGGGTTCGAAGACTTGTGTGAGGTCTTGCGTTGTCATGAAGAAGGAGAAGTTCGTTCAGATTTTTGTGACTACGAACACGCTGAAGTCGTTTCTTCAATTTCTGAAGAGTAGCACAATACACTTCAGAGTTGATCGTTTGACCATGGGGAAGGACATCGAACAGAATAACCCCTTCAGCGTCCCAGAAGACTGTAACCATGACTTTACCAGCTGAGGGTATGGCTTTAAACTTTTTCTTGGTAGGGGAGTGGGTGTGGCGCCACTCCATTGATTGCTGTTTTGTTTCAGGTTCGAAGTGATGAACCCATGTTTCATCGCCTGTAGCAATCTTTGACAAGAAATTGTCACCCTCAGCCACATGACGAGCAAGCAATTCCGCACAGATGGTTCTCCTTTGCTCTTTATGGTGTTCGGTTAGACAACGAGGGACCCAGTGGGAACAAACCTTTGAATATCCCAACTGGTGAACAATTGTGACAGCACTACCAACAGAGATGTCAAGTTGAGCACTGAGTTGTTTGATGGTGATCCGTCGATCATCTCGAACGAGTGTGTTCGCACGCTCCGCCACTGCAGGAGTCACAGCTGTGCACGGTCGGCCCGCACGCGGGAGATCGGACAGTCTTGCTTGACCTGGCGGCGATGATGACACGCACTTTGCCCAACGACTCACCGTGCTTTTGTCCACTGCCAGATCACCGTAGACATTCTGCAAGCGCCTATAAATATCTGAGATGCCCTGGTTTTCTGCCAAAAAAAACTCGATCACTGCCCGTTGTTTGCAACGCACATCCGTTACAGACGCCATTTTAACAGCTCCGTACAGCGCTGCCACCTGTCGGAAGTCAATGAAACTATACAAGATGAAGCGGTAATGTTCGAAAATATTCCACAAGACATTTCCGGTTTTTTTCAACCAAAATTGGCCGAGAAAAAAAATGTGTTGCATTACTTATTGAACTGCCCTCGTAGTACAGTCATTTACAAACTAAAAATTTTGCTCCTGCCCTTGCCTCAATAGATAAGCCTATTGCTGAAGAATAGTTTAAAACATAGAATCTTCAAAACTACTGTTACATTATAATTTTACTGATTATATAATACCATTTGGATGGACTCATTATAATTATGTCAAACATTTTCCTCTCTCAACATTTGGTATGTTTTTCCTTATGTTGTTGCAGTTCGAAGACTTTGCAAACAGCAATGCCTTCCGCTTCCTTGAAAAGTACAGGGACAGATATTGCACATTCAATGATGACATCCAAGGGACAGCATCTGTAGCAGTGGCAGGTTTGCTGGCTTCACTTCGGGTCACAAAGACACGTCTTTCTGATCACACCATACTATTCCAGGGTGCTGGTGAGGTAAATTAACATATGTTCATAATTTTTACACATTAAGAAACATAATTAAAAATGTACATATAGCAGTCTTTATTTTCAAAACTTGATCAATTTCAAGAAATTCTTAAGTTTGAACTCTATACAAACTTCTAAGAAATGTATTGTTTTGTTGTATTATTACATAAAGCTTCATGTAAACATAGTAGGAAAGTTCTAATAGAACATAAATTATTTAGGAATAAAGGAGACCACTCACCAAATAGCAAAATGCTGAGTCATTGACAGCAGAATGAGTTAACGAGGTTTCTATGTGAATGAGGTTTGTATGTGTTGGTTTGTTTGTACTGTGGCTCAAGAGAGGATTAATTCTGAAAGCTAGCAAGTTTTCCTCGGTTTTGTGTGTTCCTGTTGATGACTCATTGCTACCACTTTTCAGTGAGTGGTCTCCTTTACTCCTAAATTATTTAAAACTTTATGTTCAGAAATTTTTTAGAAGAACTGTGATATTCTTTCTAGATCATTGACATGTAGTAAAAACAAAAGTAAACAAAGAACAGAACTTATGGGGTTGCCATTTTGATGGTCTCTAACATGGGATATGTAATATGGAGAAATACAACTAATACTCCAGAACTAAGCTACATCTAAATTGTAATCAAATTATTTTTTAATGGGCGTGAAAATCTTAACCATTCTATTTTTACATGAGCACAAGTGCAAAAATAGTTTTAAAAATTGTCACCACTGAAACATTACACAGTTAAAGAATTATTTCCGTAGGCCTCTCTTGGAATAGCTGGGCTCTGTGTGATGGCAATGCAGAAGGAAGGAACATCACTTCAAGATGCAAGAGACAGAATCTGGATGGTGGACTCCAAAGGTCTGATTGTGAAAGATAGACCAGAAGGTGGAGTTACAGGACACAAAGTGGAGTATGCAAAGAATCATCAGCCCATCAAAAATCTGGAAGATATAGTCAAAACAATACGCCCTACTGTTCTCATAGGTAACTATTGTCTTTAAACATTCTGGGACTTGAAAGGTACTTCAATATTTTGTATGACTTGATATTTAGTTAGTACAAATGACATTTATCAGTTCAGCTGTCTCCTTACTCTTCAGGTAATTTTTCATTGTTAAGGAACTGGATACTGTTATTTAATATCTATGTGACTTAAAATTTGTTTAAGGTTAACAATTTCAATTTTAGTGGAAACAGATTCTGCATGCAAGTGGCCACAAATGGCGAAGTAAACAGCTATGGTTGACAGCATCAGTGGTCTTTTGTTTGTGGCTCTGATTACGATCTTCATGCATATACTTCAATATCTGGTAGTTCATCAGCCATGCTGTTTAATACTTTAATAATCACTGTACAGTAAGTGCACAAGGCAGAAATAGTTAACAAAACATTTTATGGTGCTTACTTCTTGACACATAAGAAGACAATGCTGAGAAACTAAATACAATGGAGTCTTAGTCACACATATACATAGCATATGTATTCCAGCTCTTGTGCTCACTAATGCCTGTTCCTTGCTAGGTTAAAGAATGCCAAGTAATTTTAAACAAAGCGAACAACTTTCTCATACAAATGCCTCCACTCACTAGTAGGTTGAAATGGTTACTTTTAGATGTATAATTACAGTTGATGAAATTCCAGATAAATGAAGCTCCATGATCTGAAATACATTTCTGTGTTCTCAATTTGAAAACAGTTACAGAAGATGTGCACAGTAGGTGGAAGAAAGTATAGGTCACACTCTCTTGCAAGAAGTGTGGTAGAAGTGATCCACAAAACTACCATCAAGCATCTTTGACACCAGTTTGTTGTATTTTAGAATATATTCTGAGCTTAAACATAATGAGGTATTTGAAACATAATGAACACCTCCATGACAACCAGCATGGGTTCTGAAAACATCAGTGATATGAAACCCAATTCACACTTTTCTCGCATGACATACTGAAAGCTTTGGATCAAGGCAGTCAGACAGATGCAGTATTTCTTTATTTCCTAAAATCATTTGAATCAGTACCACACCTATACTTACTATCAAAAGTATGTTTGAGTTTGGTACTTAATGACATTTGTGATTGGACTGATGACTTTCCGGTAGGGAGGATGGGAGTCATCAACAGATATAGAAGTAACTTCGCATATGACTCAGGGAAATTTGTTGGGACTCTTGATGTTATGTTGTATATTAATGACCTAGCAGACTGTGTTATCATAACCTCAAACTTTTTGCAGATGATGCAGTTATCTATAATGAAATATTGTCTGAAAGAAGCGACATAAATATGCAATCAGATATTGATAAGATTTCAAAGTGGTGCAGAGATTGGCAATGTTCTTTAAATGTTAAGAAATTTAAAATCGTGCACTTCACAAAATGGAAAAAAAACTAGGATCCCATGACTGTAGTGTCAATGAGTTACAGTTGGAATCTGTCAACTTGTACAAATTCCTCGGTTTAACTCTTTGTAGGGATATGAAGCAGGCTGATCACATAACCTGTTATGAGAAAAGCAGGTGGTAGGCTTCGGTTTATTGGTAGAACAGTGGGGAAACACAAGTAGTCTTCAAAGAACATTGCTTACAAATCACTCATGTTACACATCCTACAATATTACTCAAGTCTGTGGAACCCATATCAAATAGGACTAACAGGGATATTGAATGTATGTGGAGAAGGGCAGTGTGAATGGTCACAGGTGTATTCAATCCATGGGAGAGCATCACGGAGACACTGAAGTCTCTATTGAAGATAAATGTGAACAATCCCGAGGAAGCATACATATAAAGTTTAAAGAACTGGCTTTAAATGGTGTTTAAAGGATTATACTACAACCCCTCTGTATCACCTCCATAGAGATCATGAGGGGAAGATTAGATTAACTGCAACACACATGGAGGCTTTTAAACAATCATTCTTCTCATGTTCCATATGTGAATGACATCGGAAAAACCTTAATGACTTGTACAGTGGGATGTAAACCTCTGCTGTGCACTTCAGTGGTTTGCAGATTGTAGATGTAGATGGCTATTTATAGGCTTTTGTGGCCATTGTCAGTTGCCATGACAGTTTTTTGATTTTTGCACTGCATTATCTTGTCTGTAATTGTTCTGTTGTCATCTGTAATATTTCAACCTCAATACTGGAGCAGAATGTTCTAGCATTAATGTTACAACATTTAGAAAAGATCAAGGAAGATGGAAGTAATGTGGTTTTAATATTAAATGTATGTGGTAGGCACAAAGTTAATGTTAATGTTTTCAAGTGCCTTTCTTTCTTCCTTTCTTTCTTTAAATTTACTTTTCTAATTCTCATAATTATGTAACATCTTATCTCATGACGCCTCAGTTTCTGTTTGATCCTACATAGGAATGTGAAAGGTCATACTTCAAAAATAGAAAAATGCATCTACAACTTTGTGTGATTGGTTAACATAAGTAGCAGATTAGTTTCTCAGAATGGACAATTTACAGTCATTACATTTCACATTTTCCATCCATTTCTCATAACTTATTCCACTAAAATTAAGTACCAATATTTGTTTTTAATTTGTGAGGAAATTAATAACTTTGTAATTGATTTGATTTCAAAGGTGCAGCTGCTGTTGGAGGAGTATTCACCCCAGAGCTGCTGAAAAGTTTGACAGAATTTTCAGAGCATCCAATTATATTTGCTTTGAGCAATCCAACTACAAAGGCTGAATGTACTGCTGAGGCAGCATATATAAATACAGATGTAAGTGTTTCTTGTTATCAATGTGATAAAGAGGGAAAGAATGTTTCCTTTATTAAAACAATCATGGCAAAAAGGCAATATCAAAATTTACCTTAAGGTGCATCATGGGAGAGAAGTGGGGGAGGGGGCAACAGGGTGACAAACTAATGTGAGCTGCATTTTCATGGACTATTAACACGTGAGAGCAAAATATTATGGCATATCCTATTATGCCATAGGCAAACATGAGTGACATGTCAAACTTGTTTGATTTTCAACTATGAACTTGGTTGTGCCATTTTGAAAATGGGCATGCACAATGTTAGGCTGCTGACCAAGCAGGGATTGCACTGTTGGTGAATGAGCAGGAAACTCCCCATGGAAGCCAATGAGGATGCGCCTATCACGGCTGAAGCACTGGGGCCCTGGGCAGAGGTTTCTGGACAAGTAACTGTTGCCCCATTTAGAGTTGGTGATACTAAGCAAATTAAACTTTCTTCCACTGATGGCAGTAAGGTCCCGGCAGTCTTTTCAGATAGGAAAGACAGTGCAAAGAGATATGACCACACAATGTTCCCTTCCCTGGTTACATGTGAGAAGACGGACAAGCCACATGTCTGGGAGTGAAACATTTCAACTTGTACTTGGTATGTACTGCTGCTCAGTCTACAGCTCTTCAGGCATGTAATGATCTAGGTGACATATCTGTGGCTATTGCCCTACACAAAACTTTGAACATGTTCCAAGGAATCATCTTCCTCAGAGATCTTACACTGGAAACAGATGAGGACCGGTGGACTAATCTCTAGCATTGAAGTGCTTATTTCATCAGACAGGTAAGGAAAGGACATAAGGATAATTGCACTGATACTGGTGCCTCAATCTTAGCTTTTGAAGGGAGTGTCCTTCCAGGGAAAGCGTACAGGTGTAATGCGAAACTGTGTGTCCCATTATCTATGAGGTACTTCAGAGGTTTGGGTATATTTCATCTTGCTTCATAGTGGACCCAAAACAGGGCAGCTGTGGATGATCACTCAACGAAGATAGTTGTTTTGAACATTAACCTTTGTGTGTCAACTGTGTGTAACATTTCCATGTGCATTCATCAGTTTGCCCAGTTTTCAAGGAATAACAGAAGATCCAGGAATGCCCACATCTCATGGATATGACTATAAATTATACTAATGTCATAAACATGGCCTCCTACCTCAAACTTCCCCAAACCATGTCTCCCACCACCCTCCTCTTCCATGGTTCCTGTGGTACCTTCTTCAGGAACTACTTCCCACACCCAGCTTGAGAGGCATTCTCCATCTTCAGTGTCCACTGGTGATGGGGCTCCCTCTTGGGTCCCTTTCCAAGCAACCCTTGGACTGGAGGCTCGACACCAAATTATGGCTGAATAAGCCATGACTTGTGGGTCCCAGGGCTATCCACTCTTCATCTGTCCAAGTGCTCAATGTTGATAGCTTCTTAAATGAACTTTGCCCACTAAACATTATGAAGGAAAAGAAGAAGAAGAAGAAGAAGAAGAAGAATTGGAACAAGACTCTTCCAGTGCCCCTAGAGGCACCAGCATTAGATCCCCTAGTGAAGTCCTAATGACAGACAGTGGTTCTGCACCATTCCCAGTCCTCCTGACCCATTCAGATCTATTCTGACCACCAATCATGTGATCATTCAGTTGAATTGTAATGGTGCTACTTCCACCCACCAGAACTTCAATACCTTATTTAATTTTCTTTTGCAGTTTGCATTGCTCACAAAGAACCACATTTCACTGATGGCCATTCTTCAATGCTGCATGGTTATCATGCATTCCATAAGAACAGTGCTGGTCCTGAGAAGGCAACTGCAGGGGTCTGTAGTTAGGTTCAGACAGATGGTGTCAGTGAGTGAATTCCCCTTCATACCTCATTGGAGACAACAGGGTGTGGGTGAAAAGGACCTCGGTGATTATGATTTGCAACATTTACCTACCTCCAGCCAGGCTACTTACATACTTCGAATTGACTACATTAACCCAAACAAATCAGCATAGTCGACAGGACCGATTGTGGACCTCTTGTACAGAACCGAGTGGAGGGTCTGAATCAGAGGCTCAGACAGTTCTGTGACAATGTAGGCTGCAGATTCCTTGACTGGGTGTCACACTTCATTGAACAGTTGGCACTCTTGATTCTAATGGATCATGGGTGGGACAGCTGTGGATGCGACGTTTCCTGTTGCATGCAGCGCCCTGAGGATGCCCAATCGCTGATTTATTATTTCCCTCATTTTGCTCCTATTATTGACAGTACACATGGTATACATTATGTTTTTAGCCTTGTACCTTTTACTGTTATGAATCTCCCTATTAGATCAGAAAATGTTCTTGGTGGACATCTCTGCTGCTGGATACAACATGCTTGAATTGAGGGACTGATGACTTAGTTGCTTGGTCCCTTACCTTCCCAATCAACCAATCAAAAGTTTTCGTAGAGCATTGTAAACAGAGAAAAAAAATCTGACTGTAAGATTGGAAAAAGTTAAGAAATAATGTCCTGGTGGTAATGGGGTGGATACAGATGAACACCAAATTATTTGGACAGTAATAAGGAGAAGTCACCAGTAACTTTATTGATGGAATCATTATGACACTCACATGATGTGATGTAGGAAAACCAAATCAGGAAACCTAGAAATGACTTCTTCCCATTCCTCTCTTAGATGTGTGTAGTACCACTGCACCTCCTCAAGTTCACTTAATTGTAAATGCTTAATTTTGTAGTGTGAGTAGTTATTAAGGGTTGTTCTGAGCTTATTTTTGATTGCAAATAAGTTATTGACTACTGTTCTTGTATTGAAGATAACCCATTGAGAAAATAAATTGCAAATTGTGGAATTTTGTTGTTCTGTTCTCGAGTGTGTCCAAATTTGTTTACAAATAAACATGCTTGTAGCTTGTAATATGGCTGTGTAAATTCCAACATGACAGAAAATAAATTTCCGTTGATTGGCTGGGAGAATATAGAGTATAATATGAACTTGGAAGCATAAACATTGTGTAACATTTCTACTGCCAAATAATATGTAAAAATTTAATTTCCTGGTTTTAGATTGCAATTTTCTTGATGAGTATTGGTAATTGTAGAATTTTTAGAGCAGGAAATGATACTTCTCATAATTTGATGATGATTAACATTGTTATTAAAGTATGTTCACCACAGATTCCCTGATTTATGCTATCTGGATCCTGCTGAAATTCTTTAATAATTCTAATAGGTTAACATCTTGAACTAAAAAGGTCCTTTATGAAAGAGTCTTGAATTTTCCATGCTGACTTTTTGGAACTTTGTAAATTATGGTTGAAAAGAACAGAGTTGTTGATCTTTTACACTTGATAGTTTCATTTTAAATGAATATAAATTCTTAAATATGTTACAACAAATTATTGATATTCAAATTTTTGTTAATGACAAAGCATGCTTAACATCAGTACACGCATAATATTCAGTTGTTCCAAATAATATTAAATAATGCCTAATAACATGATTAATAACATGATACTCAGTACATTACCCCCACCCCCCTCCCCCCCCCCCCTCCCCTGTCCCCCACAGGCCCTAGGGTTAGAATAGGTCCAAGGTATTTCTGCCTGTCGTAAGAGGTTACCAAAAAGAGTCTCACACGTTTCAGCCTTTATGTGATGGTCCCCCATTGGGTTTGACCTCCATCTTTGTAAATTTTCCTGAAGAGCAAGCCAATTGGGGAAGGGCACCTAACATGGTGCATCGTGTCCATTGTGCATTGAGATCTTTAGCCCATTTTCTCATCGTTGCATTGTAGTTCCACTCATTCTCCATCTCTTGGCCAAGGCCACCTTCCAGGGTGTGTTTTCCACCATGCACTATGCAGTGTCACTTTCTACACAGACAATGACCATGGACTTCTTACCACCACATATCCAGCACGGTAGCCAGTCCATTGTGGTAGGACCACCATGTACCCTGTTGCTTGTAGCCCCCTGACAACACAGTGATAGCTCTGCTGATGCCTGTGCTGTTCACTCCCCACGTATGCCATGGAGTAGATGCCTATCTCCCCGGGGCATCGGGACTCCCAGAAATGGCCATCCTGCCAGATGGCCTTTGCTGGGGCTGGGTGGTGCACGTAGGGAGGGCCCTGGTCGGAGTGGGTGGCATCGGGGTGGATGACACGCCATGAAGTGTAGTACAACATCTCTTGCTGGTAGTCTGCTGCCAGTAGTCTCAAAGCAAGCAAAGTCTAACTTCAGTGCTAAGAAATATGACCCCAAATCATTCCCTTCCATGGCCACACCATGGGAGGAACGCCAGGTTAAGGATGGCAGTGAAGCTTATTCGCCCCGATACTTTGTATGTATGAGAGTTGATGGGGGAAGCTTTTATGTTCATGAAGCATCAGTTTTTTGTGTTGCATTTGGAGGACAAGTTTGGGCAGTGGAGGGCTTGTCCAAAATGCGCTCTGGGTCAGTCTTGATAAAAACAGCATCCTCTGCCCAGTCACGGGTATTACTCACTTGTGACAAGTTGGGGGATGTTTCTGTTACCATCATACCCCATAAGAGCTTAAATATAGTCCAGAGTATCATATTTCACAAGGACCTTCTTCTGCAGTCTGATGACGAGCTGCGCACCTATTTAGAGTGGCGAGGTGTGAATTTCATCTGTCGTATCCATCAGGGTCCAAGGGTTAATCGGTTACCACCGGTGCCTTCACCTTGGCTTTCGAAGGTGACATATTACCCGAGAAGGTCAAGGTGATGGTCTACCCCTGTGATGTCAAGTCATATAACTCTCCCCCAATGTGGTGCTTTAAGCACTGGAAGTTCAGCCATATGTTTTCCCGCAATACTTCCAGCATCACATGTCGAGATTGTGAATGTCCATCACATCCCAATACTCCATGTACCCCACATCCCATCTGTGTCAACTGCAGAGAGCACCATTCATCTTGCTCACCAGACTGCAGGATTTTACAGAAAGAGAGGAAAATCATGGAATATAAGACCCTGGTCCGACTGACCTACACTGAGGCTAAGATTAAATTTAAGCACCTACATCCTGTGGCTATGACCTCCTCTTATGCTGTCACTATGAGAACAATTGTCACCCCATCAGTTACTCGCATTCCTGTTGCCTCTCAGAACTGAAAGACTACACCTGCCCTCTTGATGGTGGGGGGCACTTCCATCTCTGTTGTTCCCGCACCACCTACTTCTGGTGCAACGCCCCCCCCCCCCCCCCCCCCAATCATCGGGGATATCAGTCCCCACTTCTGAGCTGCAGAAGCATAAGTCTCCTTTGGCTCCTCTTGCTGGGAAGGGGTCCCTTGGTCCCTTTGGTCTCTCCCTTCCCAGGTTTCTGCTAGTAGGATAGATGACACCCGCCAGTGGCTGAAGAGCCCAAAAGCACCTGGTCATAGGGCTTCATGCTCATTCTCAGTCCCAAAGACTGAATCAGTGAAGTCGTCCCAGGCAGGGAAACCCAAGGAGCACAGAGAAATCCGAAAAGAAGGTCCCCAAGACCAATGGAATTCTGGTGGAACCCACATTACTGCTACCTACAAGCTCTGCATTTGCAGATGAGGTGGAGATTCTGGCATCTGCTGAGGACCTAGTTCTTGCCGGACCCTCAAACACAATGGATTTAGACTGCTCAGGCAAAAATTTGGAGCAGCAGGTGACCGTGAGGTGTAAACTACCTCATAGAATGTTCCATGCCTTCCCAGTCTCACAATGACATCATCCTTTAGTGGAACTGCGGCGGTTTTTTCCACCACCAGGCTGAGCTACGGCAACTGTTAAGCTTTACACCTGCTTTCTGCATTGCCCTCCAGGAAACCTGGTTCCCAGCAATGCAGACACCTGCCCTCTGTGGCTACAAGGGATACAAGAGGAACTGTAGCGACTATAATTGAGTGTCAAGTGGAGTTCACGTTTATATCCTAAACTAAGTCTTTAGTGAAATTGTGCCCCTTCAAACCCCTTTGAAGCTGTGGCTGTCAGAATAAGGACAACACAGGAAATAACTGTCTGCAATGTATATCCTCCTCTGGATGGTGCAGTATCCCTGAATGTATTAACTGCACTGATAGACCAACTACCAAAACCTTTCCTACTTTTGGGAGAATTTAACAGTCATAACCCCTTTTGGGGTGGCACTGTGCTTACTGGCCGAGGCAGAGATGTCGAAACTTTACTGTCTCAGTTCGACCTCTGTCTTTTAAATACTGTGGCTGTCACAAATTTTAGTGTGGTACATGGTAGTTACTCAGCCATTGATTTATCAATTTGCAGCTCAGGACTTCTCCCATCTATCCACTGGAGAGCACATGACGACCTGTATGGCAGTGACCATGTCCCCATCTTCCTGTCACTGCTCTGGCGTCAGGCCCATGGGTGCCTGCCCAGATGGCTTTTAAACAAGGTGGACTGGGAAACTTTCACCTCTGCTGTCACTGCTGAATCTCACCCATACAGAAACATCAATGTGACGATTGAGCAGGTGACTACAACAATTGTTTCTGTGGCAGAAAACATGATCCCTCACTCTTTAGTGTGCCCCCGTCAAAAGGCAGTCCCTTGGTGGTAGCCAGAAGTTGCTGAAGCAATTAAGGAGTATCGGTGAGCTCTATAGTGGCACCCTTCCATGGAGCACCTCATAGCCTGTAAATGGCTCTGTGCCTGCATTCGCCAACTTACTAAACGGTGGAAGCAGGAGTGTTGGGAGAGATATGATTCAACCATTATGTGCCATACATCACTTTCCCAAGTCTGGGCAAAGATAAAACATGTTTTCGGGTACCAGACCCCAACAGGTGCCCCTGGTGTTAACATAAATGCCCTGTTATCTACAGATGCAAATGCGATTGCCGAGTACTTTGCTGAGCACTATGATCAAGCCTCTGTGTCGGAGAATTATCCCCAGCCTTTTGCACCCCCAAACAGTGGCTGGAAGGGAAAGTCTTCTCATTCACTGCACACCACAGAGGATTCTATAACACCCCATTTACAGAGTCGGAGCTCCTCAGTGCCCTTGCATACTGCCACGGCACATCTCCTGGGCCAGATCGGATCCACAGTTGGATGATTAAAAATCTCTCATCTGACGACAAGCGACACCTCCTTGTCCTCTTCATCTGGTGCGATGGCATCTTTTCTTTGCAATGGCGGGAGAGCACCATCATTCCAGTGCTCAAACCTGGTAACAACCTGCTTGATGTGGATAGCCCATCAGCCTCACTAATGTTCTTTGTAAGCTGCAGGAATGTATCGTGTGTCAGCGGTTGGGTTGGGTGCTGGAGTCACGTGGTCTTCTGGCCCCATGTCAGGGTGACTTCTGCCAGGGTTGCTCTACCACTGATAATCTTGTGTCCCTAGAGTCTGCCATCCAAACAGCCTTTTCCAGATGCCAACACCTGGTTGCCATCTCTTTTTTATTTACAAAAAGTGTATAAAACCACCCGCTGACATCATATCCTTGCCACATTATACAAGTAGGGTCTCAGAGGCCCTGTCCCAATTTTTATCCAAAATTTCCTGTCGCTTCGTACTTTCCATGTCCAAGTTGGTGCTTCCCATAGTTCCCCTCATATCCAGGAGAATGGGGTCTTGTAGGGCTCTGTATTGTGTGTGTGTGTGTGTGTGTGTGTGTGTGTGTGTGTGTGTGTGTGTGTCTCTCTCTATTTTTAGTGGCCATTAATGGTCTAGCAGCAACTGTAGGGCTGTCCGTCTCACATTCTCTGTATGCAGACGACTTCTGCATCTCATACTGCTACACCAGTACTGGTGTTGCTGAGCACCACCTACAGGGAGCCATCTACAATGTGCAGTCTTCGGCTCTAGCCCACGGTTTCCAGTTTTTGGCCACAAAGTTGTGTATTATGCACTTCTGTGAGCATCGTTCTGTTTGTCCAAAACCAGAATTTTACTTTAATGACAATCCACTCACTGTAGTGGAGACATATCGTTTCTTAGGACTGGTTTTCGACACCCGGTTGACTTGGCTTTCTCACCTTTGTCATCTTAAGTGGAAGTGCTGGCAGCACCTCAATGCTCTTCACTGCCTGAGCAACACCAATTGGGGTGCAGATCACTCTACACTGCTGCAGCTCTTCAGAGCCCTTGTTCAATCCCGCCTTGACTATGGGAGTCTGGTTTATGGTTCAGTGGTGCCCTTAGTGTTGCGTTTACTCATCCAGTGCACCACTGTGGTGTTCACCTAGTGACAGGAGCTTTTAGGAAGAGTCTGGTGACCAGTGACTTGAGGAGGCCGGAGTCTCTCCATTGCAGGTCAAGCATGCACAACTTCTGGCCATTTACATTGCACACATTTGTAGTTCTCTTGTGCATCCGAATCACCATCTCCTTTTCCAACCCACACCCACAACGGTTCATCTCCCACATTGGCAGCGCAGGTCAGGGCATCCAACTGCAGTTCATGTCTGTTCCCTTCTTTCCGAACCGGAGTCCTTGACTTTACCAACTATACTTGAGGTCCATTCACCTACACCTCCATATTGTACACCTAGGACACAGCTTTGCCTGGTCCTTTCACATGACCCTAAGGACTCAGTTAACCCTGTGGCACTCTGCTGCCACTTCCTCTTGGTTCTTGACATGTACTGAGGCCACGACGTGGTTTACATGGACAGCTCATTGGCTGATGGTCACATCAGCTTCATGTATGTCCATAGAGGACATATTGAACAGCATTCCTTGCCCGATGGCTGCAGTGTTTACACTGTGGAGCTGGTGGCTATATCTCGTGCTTTTGAGCACATCCATCCATTATGCCCTCGGGAGTCATTTCTTGTGTGTACTGACTCCTGGAGTCTACAAGCTATCGACCAGTGCTACCCTTGTCATCCTTTGGTAGCAACCATCCAGGAGTCCATCTATGCCCTGGAATGGTCCGGTCATTTGTCTGGATCCAGGTCATGGAATCCAAGGCAACGAGCTTGCTGACAGGCTGGCCAAACAGACTACACAGAAACCACTTATGGGGATCGGCTTCCCAGCAACTGACCTGCGTTCAGTACTAGGCCACAAGGTTTTGTGGCTTTGGGAGACGAAATGGCATAACCTCAGCATGCAGAAGAAACTTCGTGCCATTAAGGAAACTATGAATGTGTGGCAGTCCTCCATACAGGCCTCTTGCAGGAACTCTGTGGTTCTCTGCTGACTACGCATTGGCCATGCATGGGTGACGCATGGCTGCCTCCTGCGGAGTGATGACCCACCTCAGTGTCGGTGCGGTGCCAAGGTGATAGTGGCCCAGATCGTGGTGAGCTGTCCTTTGGCTGCCCTGTGACAGACTCTTCAGTTACCAGGCTCATTGCCATTAATTTTAGCTGAAAACGCCTCATCAGCTAATTTAGTTTTTCTTCTTGTATGTGATGGTGGGTTTTACCATTCTGTGTAAGTTTCAGCACATGTCCTTTTCTCTTTGTGTTCTCCACTCTAATGCTTTTAGGGTGGATGTTTTAATGTGCAACAGAGTGACTGGCTTTTCCTTTTTATTCTTGTGGTCGGCCAGCCACGGTCATCTGCTCTCTTGTTTTTACCCCTTCTACCTGTTTCTTGCTTCTCTTTGTGGTCTTTTCCTGTTTTGTCCATAGTTGTGTTGGTTGTCCTTCTGTCATTCTTCTGGTTCTTCCTTTATCCTGTTATTATGCTATACATCTCCTTTTTCATCTTTCTCTTCTGTAATTATTTTACTGATGACCTCACAGTTTGGTCATCCCCCCCACCCCCCTCTTTTAAACAAACCAACCTCAATACATTGCGTTGAGTAATGCACTAAAAATTGTTTTGCTTACTTCTGTATGAAACCAAAGGCTCTTACACTAAAAAAAGCTTTTTTCTTAAGTATTTGAATACTAGCAATGGACTGCAGCCTCACAGTTTGCTTTTATATGGCAGAAACTGTTACCCAAAGACAAAACAAGACTGTGGGAAGCAAAACAGTTGAGATTTAACTACAAATGCTTCTGGGTGCACTTGCTGTTAGTCAGTATCCATTACATGTTCACGCTTTCTTTAAACTGACATTGAATGTGTACATACGGTGTGTTAACTGTAAGACGGCAGAGTTGTGAGGGGAGTGCGGGGAGAGGAGGAAGCAAGCATTGGCTGGCGAGGGGAGAGGAGCCGTTGGGAGGGGGGACAAGGCACGCCTACCAGTTGCAGTGCTAGCACTACAAATTGCGCGTCATGCTTACATGAAAGCAGACGAAAGGCTTGGAAGTAAAACTCGCTTTAAATGTTGTTCGTAAACAAAACTGAAATCATCATGTACATTGAAATCTATATATATAAAAATGAATGTATGTATGTTTGTCTACTATGCACTCACAAACCATTCATCCGATTGCAATCAAACTTTGGTGAGTTGTTCTCCAAATGCCCGAAAAGAGTAATAGACAATGTTTCAACAGTTAGGATACTGTTGCGTGCGTAGCGCAATTGTTTAGGTAAAGACTTGTCATGCAGCAGACCAGGGTTTGATTCCCACTGCTCGCAATTTTTTATTTAATTCTCCGCAATGTTAAACTATTAATTATAAAATTTAAATATACTTAAACAGGTCATGTAGTATAACCTAACTGTCAATCTCTATATATACAAATGAATGTATGTATGTCTGACCTCTGTGCGTTTTGAATTTGGAAATGTACTGTAATATGAATGTGTTTTGAAATAATACAGTAACCAGTGGTGTTTCCATACAAAGCAATACAGTAGCAAGGAAAAATGAAATATAAGGTAATTCGGACGAAATAGGGGGCTCCTTCAAAGCGATCGCGAACAAAATATCTGAAATGGAAACTCACCTTTTCTTGCTACGCGTTTCTGGTGAGGATGATTCTTGGAAAACTATATGAATCTTCCAATGCTACGCATGCTTTCTCCTGTGTATGTAGCAGCTCTCAATGAAGATTTGTAAATGGGGTGAAGCAATTTTTTCTGCTCCCTTTCTCTTTCGCAGCATTCAATCACACGCAATATAATTTTGCGAGCATTGCTACGTAATACTGGTTTCCTTCTAACTGTAGGCCTACCGGTAGGGGTTGTTGGCGACTCCCGAGATGGGCCAGCAACTGCCTCTTCACTCATTTTGATAATGTTTAGCACAACTGCACAATAAAAACACGCAGAACAGTACAGCGCAAAACAATAACGAAGCAGACGACAATGGCTACCTTGTACAACACAGTCAGCGACATAATGTTGGCAGCAGTTGAAAGTGCGTGCCTACCAAAGCCTCCCGACGTTTACCAACTTCTATCGATTCAGGACTAGGGAGAAGTCTGCCATCTAAAACTTTACACACTGTATGTCTGTCTGGCGGAAGAGGTTGTGAGTGCAATGCACTCATGTTCTAGCTGTAACATATCAAAAGCATTGTGTGCCTGTCATCTCACCTAAAATATCCTCACTTGTAAAGCACATTTCTCTTTCTTGAAAGTATGAAATAATTTGTAATAAATACAAAATTGGAGAATATAGAATAGCAGGGCAGAAACTAAAAGGTTTAATACAAAAAAATCTAGCTAACAGTGCCTTAAAACAAAAATGTACAATTTCATTCTTTCTGCTTTATCCCTTCACTTGCATCTAGTGAAGAATTTGAAATTTTATGTATATGTTTTAAGTGTTAATGAAACTGATGAACTGTGTGCAAAAGATAATTTTTTTATAATTCTGATTTGCCTTAATTGTACATAACATAGCAGATTAGTTATCTGCCCAAAACTTTTGACAGTAGAGCTTGCTAGGGTGGACAAGATAACCTGAGCCTTGAGCTTTCAAAATGGGATTTCGGTTCCAAGGTTAAGTCACCTAGTCTTTTGAGTTAAGAAACAATGTAATGCAGAAGAAATGAAATAGACAAAATTAAAGGAACAAGTCAGTTTTTTTCCTTGGGATTCCATGTGAAATTGCTATAAGATAATCAGTTAAACTTGAAAAGGAAGAAGCTAGAAACTGTAGTGACAGTAGAATAAACACATATTATTAGCTATGAAAATTTGAGAAGAAAATATTGTGAAGTACATTAATTTCAGTGATTGTGCTGTAAAAGAGAACCAATTTACCCACTCAAAGAGTACGTACTGAACAAAGAACTGACTTGTAAGGAGAAATAAATTGAAATTAGAAATTACTGGAAAAGAAGAGATATGCCCAAAGCGGAGAAATCCATTGAAGAATATAATATGAAGAAAAGAGAAGGAAAAAAGGGAAAGTGTATAATCACACAATAACCTGCTTTTTCCTAATGAAAGGTACTAAAATCAAACTCAATAAGAATGGAAATAAAATATCTTCCTGGTCACCTGGATGTAGGTTTTTTTGTGATTTCTTTAAACTGTTAAAGATGATGCCCTGAAGGGTACCATTAAAGAGATGAATGCCTGTTTCCTGTCCTCATCATTGCCAAAGTTAAATCTAGCCTTAATTCCCCAGTTTCTTCATAGTGCACTTCATGAGTCCATCATAAGTGATGTGTCAACTGTTAGTGACAAGAATAATTTATTTTTTGAAATACTAAGCCACATCTTATGCTGAAAGTTAGATAATTAATGTTCTTTACTGCCAAAATATTGTTTTTATTGTGTGTTAGAGAACAGAATATTGAAATACTTTTACTACATTTTTGAACAATTTAGTATACATTACACAGAGTGTCATCACAGCTGTTATGTAATTGTATTTTTAAGTGTTGTGCTGTAGGAATGTTTTAAGTTTCCATGATATTTTTAAATTAATAATGGCAGATTATAATTACAGATTATATAAGTAAAAAAAGGAGAATGAACAAGGCACTCACAACAGTACAATAAAAAAAGTTATTAAAAGGATAGCTTGCTAATCACCATGTAGCTGAGGTGCTGAGCCACAGATAGGTGCAACAAAAAGACTGCTAAATACTAAGCTTTCAGCCAAAAGACCTCGCAAATTAAATAACTTAAACATTGACATTCACAGAAATGCAGTTCATACACATGAACACTTTCTCTGGCTGCCGAGATCAGAGTCTGTCCTTGGAAGTCAGAGACAAGTCATAAGCGTGTGAATTGCATTTGTGTGAATGTGTGTGTATGTTATCTAACTCAGAAGAAGACACTGTGCCTGTCTGGGACTCAGTACCTCCACTATATTGTGAGTAGCAGTCTATTTTTTTTCATAAAATTGTCATTATTCCATACTGGATTTTCTATTATGTGAGTTAGTACATAAAAAATCAGATATGGGACTCATTTTTAGGTGAAGTTAATATAAGAGCAAATAATGCAGGAGACTTTATACTTTGATCAGAATAAAAATTGTGGAATGTGTATTTGGTAGACATAAATGTGCATTTAAAATGATAATATTCCCAAGTTTATATATGTTCTGCAAACCACTTATTAATTTATTTAATTTAGGGTAAAGCAGTATTTGCCAGTGGGTCACCATTTGATCCAGTGACTTACAAAGGAAAAACATTTTATCCTGGCCAGGGTAACAATTCATACATTTTCCCTGGAGTTGCACTAGGTGTTATCTGTGCTGGCATTCGTACCATAAGTGAAGAAGTTTTCCTCATTTCAGCAAAGGTATAGTATATTTTGCATGTAATGTCCTGATCAGAATCAGAATAGTCTCTGTCTCTAGAGAACAACTTCTTCAGTGTGTATATTAATGGTTAATATAAGTCATAGGAATAATGCTTAACATAAATGGATTGCATCAAATAAGTTACATTATTGAGTGTTTCCACCCAAGACTGTTTGTTCCTGACATTCTATAAATGTAACTAATACAGGTTAGGGCAGCCTTTTACTATCATCAATTTTGGGAAAAATCTTTGGACCGAGTCCTGATATAGTGACTATGTAATTTATTTTCATTTTCACTGAAGACATCTGAATAGTGATTATTTGAGTTTTTAGTGAATTTATCTGTCACACCGCCAGTTCTCAAACAATTAAGATTTTTTTGTTGGGGTTGAGGATGCGGATTGGGCAAATGGCCATTTGATTATTGAAATGGCCTGTCCACTGTTGGTGGAAACATCATCACAATGAAACTCGCATGTCTGATTACAAGCTATTGTACATTTTCAGAACAATGTGGCTGCCTATAATGTTTTTACAAACAGCTGTTTTGCTTTTCCATTGATAAAAACGAATTGTCCTTACCCATATCAGCAAGGACTGCCTAATTGGTTCATACTTCACTATTGCTGTAATACACTGGCAGTGTTCCACGATTTCTGTAAATTGCTTGAGGCAAATGCCGGGATGGTTCCTTTGAAATGGCACGACAGATTTCATTCCCTAATCCAGTCTTGTGCTCCATCTCTAATGACCTTGGTGTCGACAGGATGTTGAACATTAATCTCCACCCCCTCCTTCTCCTCCACCCCCTCCTGATACCCTGACATATAGTTTGTGTTACATCTCCTAGGTCCTCACTTTACCACACAAAAGCTGCATCATGCTCTGTGTTTCGTCACTCCGTAAATTCTACTTTTGCTGCTTTACAGAAAAACAGTGGAATTAATTTCACCACTGAAAGCTATATCACATTCCTTATTGTGTTCATAGGCTTCTGGGCAGCACTATCATCATGAAAACTAATTCATATTACCATCTTTATCTGAACTGAAATGAAGTCCTCTGCAGTACTTGGCAAATATCTAATGATCAGGTTATTCAGTACACTTCAGAGTTCTGTAGTCCCTTCCTATTACAATTAAAATAACATTTAGTGTTCCTGTAGTGTTTCCCCTTCACAGTAATTCAGTGACCATCTAGGTCCATATAACTTGTTCTTAAAGTTCGTGTCTCTCCATTCAATTTTTATGACAGGAGACATATCTGTGTTGTTGATGCAGTGTTATAAAGCTCACATACATACATACATACCCTGATGTTCCATCGTGTGTGCACTGCACTTTTGGCCATTTAGTGTATTTGGTTTTGAACAAATGGTAAAGTAGAGAATATTACAATGACCTTTGCTTAATGTACAGAGTTTTTGATTTGGTATTAATTTGCAAGCTACAGAGGCATTCCTATCTCATTGGTGCCCCTAATTTGAAGCAACAGTGAAGTGGTAAGCTTTTTGAAAGTCTAAACATTGATTATGATTATTTAATTTTTAAGCAGTCTCTAGAACTCTTCTTTGATTCATAACATGCTACACTGTTACTTTTTATGTTTCAATGAAAACTTCAGGCTTAAAACACTTAATAAACTGGCATTTCAACATCTGAGTGGAAGCTGTGGCAAAGATATCTTGGCACATCTTGTAATCAGATTCAAAGCTTCAATCTACTAACAACTTTTTCTTAGTGCCCAAAATCCAGAGAGACTCCTCTGCATATTGATTTTAAGTTTGAAAATCAAGATGAAGGTACTGGTTAGAACTGGATTCAATCTTAATCCTATAAAATTTTAATTATTTTATGTTCTTCAGCATCCATACATCTGCATATTAGTGACAAGTTTGGAATTGACTTTTAAATGAAAATATATTTAAGATTATATATAAAAACAAAGATGAGGTGACTTACCGAACAAAAGCGCTGGCAGGTCGATAGACACACAAACATACACACAAAATTCAAGCTTTCGCAACAAACTGTTGCCTCATCAGGAAAGAGGGAAGGAGATCTCCTTGTGTGTCTATCGACCTGCCAGCGCTTTTGTTCGGTAAGTCACCTCATCTTTGTTTTTATATATAATTTTTCCCATGTGGAATGTTTCCTTCTATTATATTAATATATTTAAGATTATTGACATATTCCAAATTTGAGAACCATTTCATTTAGGATTCAAGAAATGCACATTAATATGTTGTTGTTTTGTAATATATCATTTATTCTTCTGTCCCATTTGTTCATTTATTTGCATGCAACTAGTTTTATTCTCAAAGGATCACCTTGAGAGCTATATAGTTGTCATTAGCCCATCAAATCTGTATCAGAATTATTTTTTTGTTGTTGTTACTTTGGATATGTGATATGCATTCTTGTTTTATGAGTATGTTTTACATCAATAAGGATCTCTTCACTGTGGCTGTATGGGACAAAATTTACAGGGGTTGGACAAAAATATGAAAACACTGCAAGAAATGCATGCCAGGCCTTCAGACTGTGCTGTTGTATTAGACCACAAACACCATCTGTGAAATGTCCTCAAGACATTGCAAGTGTGTGTCATGGTCAGAACAGTGTTCTGTATAGTTGTGAGTGCATTATGTCAGAGCTAAGAGAATTCAAATGTGAGCAAGTTGTTCATGCTCATATGGTGGGTTCTTCCATAATGAAGGTAGCTGCTGTGCTTTGTATTTAAAGAGGCAGCATATTGAAGATTTACACTACATACAGGGAAAGCAGAAAAACAACATCTGCTAAATCACAACACAGATGAAAACAGGGCAAACTGGAATTCGAAAACTACTCATCGGTGATGCAAATGCCTGTAACAGGAAAACTCTGTACCGTAAAAGGTACCGGAGTGGGGCGGCAGTGGGGTGAGTGGACTGCTCTAGCCAGTTGAGGGGTTGTGTACCACTGAGGGCTGCGGTGAGGATGGAGCTTCTCCATTGTTTCTAGGTCCCCAGTTCAATAAATAAATAAATAAATAAATAAATACATACATACATATATATTCACATCACCTCCTTATCAATTTTTTTTTCTTCCATTAAAGTTTTGGTATTTTTTAAATCTTTGCTTGATCAGTATTGATACCTTTTGTGCTGATATACACTAATGGTTGGACTTATTTCAGGCACTTTCTGATTTGGTCAGTGAAGATGATTTGGAGAAAGGAAGCCTTTACCCACCTTTATCAAGTATACAGAAGTGTTCAGTTGAAATTGCTGTCAAAGTAGCAGAGTATGCTTATGAAACAGGTAAACATAACGCTCTTAATTTTTTCTTACTGTAAAATTTGTGTAGTTTTACATTTGAAAATTTTGATTGCACTTCCCCTGCTTTTAGGAGTGGCATCAACTCTACCACGACCTGAAAACTTGGAAAAATTCATAAGAGCTCAGCTGTATGACTACTACTATAAATCTTCCGTTCCTGCAGTGTATGATTGGCCTAAATTATGAAATGGTAAGTCTAACATATTATTATTTATTTTATTCTTTCTGAGAGATGGATATAGAAATTAGACAAAATAATGGGAACACACTGGACAAGTATTTCATTTTTAAGATTATGTGTAATGTATTTCATTATCTTCTTTCCCTAATGTACTCTAGCATATCTGGAAGTGTTTAGCATTTCCACAGTGTGTCAGGCAAACTCAGTTGTACACTATTCCCTTCAGCAACATTAGTTTATGCACAGAAAGAACCAGAAAAAAAAATCAGACTGGAGATACCATAAATGTGTGGATTGTCATACTAAGATTTTCAGGGGTGCCTACGATTACACTGGCAGGATAAGATGCTGTACGAAGCTATGAACCTTTTGAAGGTGATGATGTCCATTCATTGGTGTTGGCCTTATATCCAGCATATGATCATGGGGACAAAAAATAAGTTATCAGCCTCATTTTGTCTGGTGTTTCAATGGATATTTGCAATTTCATTTTTGCAGTGATAGCTGGAATCAACCAAACAAGTACTGCTCATCTCATTGTTCTTGAGAAACTCAGTGTCGGTTTGTTTCCCATTGCAAACAAAATAATTTTTTAAGTGCAATTTTACATGCCCTTTTATAAGAGTCATCCCAATTTTGTCTTGTGTGATATTAGTTTTATCAGTGCATATTAACAGTAAAACACGATGAATCAGCAACAGCACTGTACTGGTCCATGCAAGTTGCTACTGCCATGCAGTAATGTTAGTCAGATGCTGCTGGAGTACTGGTTATTCTGTGTGTTTTACTGTCCCTGATAATACAGATCAGTAAAATGAATATCACACTAGAGTAATTTGGGAATGCTCTATCACAAGGGCATGTAAAATTCCTTTTTAAAAATAATTTTGTTTGTAGTGGGGAAACAAACATTTTCCATTGTCACTAAGCTTCACATGAAAGACATGATGAGCATCATTTGTTTGGTCTGACTCCAGCTATACATGGCAAAACTGAAATTGCAAATATCTGCCAAAACAAAAAAATTCACCTGAATACTCATCAGAGGAACACACATGTACGGGTGTATGTGTGTGAGCACGTGTAAAAATTGGGAAAGTTTCATGTAACTTGATAACTATTGATTTTTCCAGCTGCCTAATGAGAAATAAATTTATTTGTAAACATCAGAAAGTACCCTTCCCCTGAAGTGATAGCCTGAACAACATCATATTTGTACCACACTGTGTATTTCTCAACTTAGTTTTGCTCTAGACATGAATACAGTGATTCTTCCAATGTTTCTGTTGATTCATGTTTCCTTAATTGAGGTAATTCATTATAAAAAAGATGTACAGATAACTTCTTTAAATTTTTGACATGACCAGAATGTTGTGCACATTGGCTAGATAATTAGCACCTTGTTCTTCATTTTTTTGTCTCATTAATCATATTTTCCATCTCCCTCCTTTCCTTTCCTTTCCTTTCCTTAAACTCTAGTGGAAACCCTAATGTCTTTTTTTAATAGTTGTGTTTAGGGAAAAGATTATTGTGTTGCCACTACAGAGTAGATCTGACATTATAATTAGATGTTAAGCTTCATTTGTGGATGCATCCATAAAACATTTTGTATTTAATGAGGAAACTATGAATTTGCATATTTCTCAAGTCTGTGACTTTTAGTAGCTATTTTTATACCTTGTTTTCTAATTTCAGGCTTATATGAAAGCAGTTTCCTACTTCACTGACTCATTCCCTCAATGAAATGGAGATAAGGAGCAAAGGGGATACATGAACATTTCTTGTGAAATTGTCTTTTGTGTTTATTTATTTTTAATGTGTAAAATATTGTCTTTTTTTGATTAAATTGTCTGTTTATCTGTGTACAGGTGTTACAGAATATATATTATTGTGAATATTTGTGTTCATATACAATAAATGTAAATACTTTTGTTAAAAATATTGTTTTGAAAGCAACCTAAACAGTTCCCCTCACTCCTTATTAGTATTGACTTAAAACTGTAAGGGAAAATTACATTTTTTGGCAACAAATAAGAGGTGATATGGTTAAAGACATTCACAGTCATAAAATTAATAGGTAAGTCTGCAGTCTTTGATGACCACTGTCATTTTAGGAAAAATCTACACTGTAAGGTCACATTATGATTCTCCTCACTTTTTTCTTCCACAGTCAATGTTTCGACCCCTCTGCTGGGATCTTTTTCAAGATCTTTTGGTGTTTCTGGTTATCTGATCACTCAGCTCATCTCTACTGGTATCCTGAGTGTTTAAGAAGACACTGAAGAAGATCATATTGCAGCCTAACAACCTAAAGGATTTTACCGTCACTACACTCTTACAGAACAATGGATTGTATTTTAATCTTAATTTAGTTTTAGTTTTTTAGTGGCTTACTTAGATCCTGTTGTACAAATGCTGAGACAATTCCTTGTGTAGAGTCGGTAACATTTTCATACCCTTTTCAATTCTGAGCAAGTACAATATAGAATATTGAAAGAGTTCTAGGCTAGTGTCAAAATTGTTGTATGCAGTGATGGATATTTACTGTAAGCCCTTTATATATGTTGTCCAGTAAAACTGACTTGTAGTGCAAGTTTATTAGCTGATTTTCCATTACAGTCATCTTTAATTATGATCATCACCACAATTTTGATGTGATCACATAGCCTTTTATGATGGTAAACACTTTTAAGTGTTATTTGCATTCCTTCTAATAATAATGTAAATTAATAATATAACATAAATGAAACACAAAATGATTCACAGCAAACAATTTGTCTTAATCTCACAAAAGCCCATATTGTGCAATTTAAAACAAACAAAAAATGAGCTGCTGGGACACGAAGTACACATTAATGCTCATATGCAAAATGAAACGCATTATTTGAAGTTCTTTGGGATCCAACTATAACTGCTTTCCTGCTAATTTTCTACAGCAGATTTTGCTGGCATGAGTACAAAGAGTATTAAATGATGCATTGACAATTTTCTGCTGATGCCGGATGCAGATTAAATTTCTAAGAGTTGATTATCTTTCATTAACACATCCCATGACTCATTTCACATTCATGAAAATTCAAATTTTTATTGGATCTACAGAACATGCTAAATGGCTAAAATGAATTCTACTTTAAAAAGTGTAGTATAGCAACAAAAGACTGAGTCCTCGTGACCTTAATATCTTCTCCTATTTATGTGTTAATCAAAATATCCTCCTAGGCTCTGGTTCAGAAGTAGTGGTCTTACAATTACACAGGGATTGGTCTTAATAAGACTGACTTAACACCATTGATGGTTATCAAAGGCAAGAAATCCAAGAAAACTAGGAGACTATATGCAGTCATGACCATTTACTTAAGATATTGATTTAAACCATTTTCATAAAGTTTGAAAAATTGTGAAACATAAAATGTGTTGTTTATTTCAGTTTCAATTGCTATGTGGTTTAGATTATGATCACTAGTTTCAGCTGTTAGAGGTCATCATTAGATGTATAAAAATAATACAGAAAAGAAGGACAAAGTTCAGAAATATACACAGTAATAAATTTACACAGTTATTTGAAATATAAATGTTAATTACTCCTGTGCAGGCTCTTTACTCAGTAACAAGTCACATTTGTTGCCATTAGGGCCACCTATAGATTTCATGGGCTCCTAGAAAAACTTTCATGAGGGGCCTCCAAAGCTTTCACAGCCCACAGTAGTTAGTTATCACAAATACTGGTTTTTCAGTACAGTAGATGTAAACAGTAGATAAATGCTGTCTGCACAATACACTGTCAGTTTATTTATTAGGTAGCTGTAGCCATCCTTCCTTTGTTGTGGCTCAGTCTGCTTGAATGGAAAAGAAAGTTTGAGGTAGTGCACATTTCTAACATGTACAGGAATTGGATATACATCCAATCTCACTTGCCTGTCTCTGTCCAACTCCCCCACCCACTTTCTTTGTTAACCTCCTCCTCCTTCCTCTCTCTGTCAATCACCTCTATGTCCCCTCTCTGTCCATCACCACCTCCCCTTATCTCTGTCCATCACTCCCTCCTCCCTCTTCTCCGTCCATCATATTCTCCCCCTCTCTCTGTCTCTTCTCCTCCCCCATTTCTCTCTCTCCATCTCTTGCTAATCCCTCAATCTGTCCATTTCATCCTCCTAATTTTCTGTATCATTTCCACACAAACTCTGTCCATCTTCTTCCCCCTTTTGATTTGACCCTCATTTATTGATTTATTGTTACCACAAATTCAAATTCTGTAATGGTACTGGAATTGTGAAACAATCGGCCATAAATACAATTTTCTTGTTTGCTAACAACATTTCACTATATTTGTGTGTGTGTGTGTGTGTGTGTGTGTGTGTGTGTGTGTGTGTGTGTGTAATCACTTTTATATTTATATCTGATTGCATATTCAGATCTCTACTTTTTTCTTTCTTTATTGATTTGCAACCTTGATTGTAGCTACTGGATTTTTATCCATGGTACAGCTATTATTCTCTTGTGTCCTTATTAACATATTCCTATTGAAATGCAACTTTTGAATACATTTTACATGTTTTTTAAGTTGCTGTTCATTCATCAGCACATTTAACTGTGCATTCCACTATTCTAAAATTTTGATGCCTGAATGTTCGTGCTTGTCAGAACACTTTTGATGCTTAAACTTCAATAAAAATTTCGTGTCAGCTACATTATTTCAAACTGTTTTGTGTACTCAGAAAACTAATTTTTATGTACTCAAGTTGTGTAAAGTTGGCATCACAAAAGTATGCTGAAAGATTGAGTTTTTCAAGTTTTTCATGGCTTCTACCCGATTATTTATACAATTTCACAGAGGACAGGGTTCTGGCTTGTTGCAAAGTTCTGATCTTGCTAATAATTTTACTAAAGCATTCATTATGTTACGCAGAATTACATAAAATTGACATAATTAGGAATGTTATTTATTAGTAATCAAAATACTACAAAATTACAGTGAGTCAAAAGATGCTAAAATCTTTTAAGTATTCTTGTATTAAATGCTTTTCATATAACTAATAACTTACACAGAGCAAAATTGTGATGTCTTGAGCCTAGGAGTACATGCATTTTGACCATTACTAGATTGTTTTTGTAGTCAATTAAATTCATAATTAAACTGGCTGTGTGGTACAGCATTATCTAAAGTGAGATATCAAGCAAATCAGTAGAAACAGTCTCAATTACATTTTTAACGAAAGTCAATGAGTGTTCACAGTGAGTTTG
This sequence comes from Schistocerca serialis cubense, assembly GCF_023864345.2. Classification (NCBI taxonomy): domain Eukaryota; kingdom Metazoa; phylum Arthropoda; class Insecta; order Orthoptera; family Acrididae; genus Schistocerca; species Schistocerca serialis. The sequence goes on along the minus strand of NC_064639.1, from coordinate 332,316,087 downwards.
TACAATACAAGACTTGAGTATCGAGTATTCCTGTGTCAACTGCTCCATTTTTTTTTTATTTTTTTTTTTTATTTTTTTTTTTTTTTTTATTCTGCCGCAACATGCACTGACTAAAACAGAAAGTGTGTTACTAACTAGAAAACAGTTACTTGGCACTTGTTATGTAAAATGCAAAAATACATAATTATATATTAAAAAAGTACAAGAAATTGTTAATTGTTGAATCACTACAAAAGAAACTGGTCATGATTTTCCTTAGGCTGCAATTAACAAATGGAGGAAAAGAATATGTATAACAGATTTACAACACAACCTTTTTCTTTTACAATACTTTTGGTTCCCTCTAGTATGCTCTTCCTCTTCTCATTCTTCTCCTGTTTTCTTACCTTCTCTCTGCTCTCCTTCACTCTCCTTTCCTCAGCGTCATGTCCAAAGTTTATGTAGAGAAATTATCACTGCAAAATGTCCCATTTTACGTTGTCCCTGACGAGTAATTTATCTATCATGTTGTGACAGAGTAGGTTGACCCCCACCATCCTACTTTGTATACACCCCTGTTTCATGTATTAAGATCTACATAAAATTGTCACTAGTTTTCTTTTCAAAATTCCAATGTCAAATTTCCTACATGAAGTACATATTGTGTAAATTATCAGAATGATACAAACAAAACTTTATTATTCAGTTCATTCAGATTGTTGTTCTAATTACAATGAGCTAATTAGTTTTATCAGAAATGATGGTAATAGAAAGTTACTGCAATTAAAAAACTTTGTACATCTACCCATAGGAAAAATTTTTAGAGCTAAGGGATAATTTCAGGAGGAAAGACCACTTTCAAATGAAAGAATTATTTTTCCTCTTTTCAGTAAAGTGTTTGCTAACCCAAACTTAATTAGTTTGTAAGGTATTATTAATTAAAGATTTCACCTGGTCCGAACTTTCAGAGCCAGTTATAGCTGAACTATTGTGAATTTCCAGGATCTGTTGATACACTTTTGACTGTTGACATACTTTTGGTTGCCTGATTTTTGTGAATCTCTTGGCACCTATATTAATAAGCAAGGGTTCTTAATTAATAATTACTAAATTTTTAATAACATTGTAAAACAAAAGATGGATCCCTTGGTCATAAAATGGGATTCCCATTCCATAGGAATAAAGCAGTACTGCATGCTTTAATAGATATTGCTTATGACAAGTAATATACAAGGGAGGGTCAGGAAGTTGCTAGCCTAACAAAGAATGACAGAAATTTCATAATACCAATTTAGTTTCAATATACAAGGCGTACAACTTTGCTTCTGCCATTTTTTCCCCAACATTTAAGGCTTTAGTGAAACAAATTGGTTACACATGTATCATTCAAAGTATTTTCCATCACTGGCCACTACTTTCTCCCATCTTTCAGGCAGTGTACGAATCCTGCATTGAAAAAATTGTTCATCCTTTGAAGTGATCCACGAATCAATCCAATTTTTGACTTCTTCATGAGATCGGAAGTGTTGGTCAGCCAGGCTGTGCACCATTGATCTAAACAGGTGATACTCAGAGGGAGCTATGTTTGGAGAATACAGTGGGTGGGGTAGGACTCCCATTTTAATGTTTCCAAGTACGTTTTGACCTCTTTTGCAATGTGGGCTGAGTGTTGTCATGCTGCAAAATCACTTTATCGTGTCTCTCGCTGTATTGCAGCTGTTTGTGTTTTAATGCTCTGCTCAAACACATTGTGTTTGATAAAGAGCTCCTGTGATTGTTTCACTTGGTTTTAATACCTCATACTACATGACATCGAGCTGGTCCCACTAAATGCAGAGCATGATCTTGGAGCCGTGAATATTCAGTTTGGTCGTCGATGTGGAAGCATGACTGGGATATCCCTGTGATTTTTTTGTTTTTAGGGTTATTGTAATGCACCCATTTTTCATCCCCGGTCACAATGCAATGCAGAAATCCCTTCCGTTTTTGCGTCTTAAGCAACTGTCCACAAACACACAAATGCCTTCAATGTCTCTTGGTTTCAGCTCATGCAGGACCCACATTCCTTCTTTCTGATCATGCCCATAGCCTTGAGACATTTTGAAATGGCTTGCTGTGTCACTCCCACTAATTGTGCATATTCTTCTTGAGTTTGAAGTGAGTCGTCACTCAGCAATGTCTCCGATTCTGCATCTTTGAAAACATTCTCTCTTCCACCACTGTGCCGGTCTGCGACATTAAAATCACCATTCTGGAAGTGTTGAAACCACTCACAACATGTTCTTTCACTAATAGCATCCTTATCATATGTACTTGAGAGCATTCAATAAGACTCAGCCGCTGTTTTCTTCATACTGAAACGAAACAATAACACCTCCTGTAAAAGACGAAAATTAGGCTCGTAAAATGACATTTTCAATCAAGAACAACTTTATGTTGCAGAGACAAATTGACTAATGTTTGAATAAGGTTATATTGACCGAGGTCCATGCTAACTGCCTGACGTCTGCGATCTGTTTCTTTCGACTGCTACTTACCGTTGTCGCCACCTATGAGCAAACAGCAGAAGCAGAGTTGTACTCCTTGTAATACCCATGTGCACTAATACACTTGCAGGCACATTCAGATAACTTCTGCAAACCATTCAATTAAAAGGTCTTCAATTTCGAGTCCAATCAAGTGTTCACACCATCAATCATTGCATCATCATTGTCAAATTGTTGTCCTTTGAGGTCTTTTTTTAGGTTTGAGGAAAGAGAAACAACTGATGGAGCCAAATCTGTAGAATATGGCAGATGACGTAACAATTCAAACTTAGTCATGCAGAGTTTCCAGCGTAGAGAGGGCATTGTGCACCAGACCATTGATTGCTGATTTTTGCACTCGTGATTTTTTGGGTTACGGGATGAAGGATGTTTCCATTGTTGTGACTGTTTTGTCTCAGGATCAGAGTGATGAACCCATGTTTTGTTCATTGTCACATACCTTGCAAGAAAGCCATCTTCATCCACTTCAAATTGCAGACCATTTCTTCACAACACTGCACATGTTCCCATCTCACCAAGATGAAACTTTCCACATTCCCAAAATATCCACAACAATGTCATGAGCATGCGCATGGGAGATTCTAAATGTGACTTCAATGTGCTGCAATGTTGTTCAACAATCTGCAAAATCGTATTGTGAATTGCAGTCACTGTTTCATCATTGGCAATGGTGACAAGTCTTCCACTCCTTGGTACATCTTCCACACTTGTTCTCCCATGTTTGAAGTCGGAACCTCAGTTTTTTGTTGTTGCATAAGACGGAGCACTGGCCTTAAGTGTGTTCTGCATGTCCTCTGCAATTTCCTTGGGCACCATTCCCTTAAAATGAAGATATTCAGTCACAGCACGGTTCTTGATTCTCTAGGTATTCATCATTTTGTTTAAACTATGGTATACAACACATTTTAGAAGCAAAACTAACAAAGCTGGAGCCACAAAAATTGACTTCCTACCCACAAAGAGTCACCATAAGAGTAGGCAGTGGTGTTTGTGCAAGATATTACAGTAACAATCTCGAGCTAGAAACTTTTCAATTGCCCCTCATGCAAGCAAAATATAATGACAAAATCAGTGGCCAATAAAAGATGAACATTTTGACCTATAGAATTTATAAACTACTATAATTTGACAAAGTTCAGTAATATCATGAAGTGGGTCCTTACAAGCCCAAAGCTTGTGCCATTTTCTGTCAGTAAGCATTTAGTTCTCAGTCAGTATGTCCATTCTGTTCATTTTACTCTTAGCCTTCAGCTGATATAGGTAGTCTATTCTTTATCCCAGCCTCAGGAGGCTTTTGTGACTTTTTCTACTTAACTGCATGTGAAGCAACTTTTGATCACTTCATCTGTACTGCATGGTTCGAACTATTACACTGTGAAACTTCTGGCTACTCAGTTTAAAGATAAGCCCTGCTACAGCACTTTCAGATGGTGATCCAGCAAAACTGTGGTGCAGCTACCAAGGCTTATTCCATAACACGTAGGACTAGACTAAGTGACAATATCATCATGAAATATCTGAAATGTGACACATGACCCTGCTGTAAAAATGTTCCATCACAGGACGTATAAAAAAAAGTGAAAGATAAGTCTCTTAAATAGTTGATGCTCTGGAGTAAAAATTACGAGTTTTTCGTTGGTGGAAAAAAACTGAGTTAATATCTAAAAAGATCATACAAAATGTGCTGGCAATACAGTATTGTGGGTGTCAAGTCAATTAAAAGCAAGAAAACTGGTATTTACACGCAAATTACAGAACACGTACGAGCCTGAGACAACACAGCGTAGCACAGTAAAACATACATAAGTGAAATTAACAGTTACTTATCAATGTAATTAAGCAGCAATTAGTTGGGTACATGATAAATAAGTAGGAATCCAGATAATCAGTGAGAAGAAAAGCTGTTAGTCAAATTGCTACCTGTGAAGCCAATTAGTGACAAGAAATGTAATAATCAAAATACCAGCAATATATGTGATAAATGATACATGTAATCAGGGCGTATAAAACCTGAAAGATATGGGAAAAACCTGGGAATCTTTTCATCTGAGAGAAAATCTGGAAAACCTTGGGAATTTTTTAGAACTCTGGGGATTTTTCATTGTATTAGTTTTCTGTCAAACTTTCGCAACTATGACTGGTAAGAACCAGAACTCTAACAAAGGGTATTACTGTATCCTGCTACTGCAGAGTAATACTTCAACAATAAAACATAAATGAGGGAAAAAAATGAAAATAACTTAAATTGCAAAGGAAATGCGCCACATACAGCAATGACGCACAGTGCTCATGCAAGCGTCAGCCAACAGCAAAATGTGTCAAAGGCTTTAGAAAGACTGTGCAATGCTTCATAAAAACAAATTGCCTCCAATGAGCGTGAAGTCACAACTGTTTACATTAAGCCTAGTTTACACGATGACACTAGGTTGCAGGCAACTGCACTACCGGCCACTGTGCATGCGCATCGCGCGTTTCTGCAACTCATCGGTGAAACTAAACAGTTTTGGCATGTTCCAACTTTGGCGACACTAGTTGCTTGAGTTTTGAGGTTATGTGTGTTCGCAGAGTGTAAACAAATTGAAATATCCTTTTTGGATATCTATGCTTTGTGTAGGTGTTTGTGGGATTTCAGTGATGCTGATTCCAAAAATAAGTAATATATTGCTGCTCATGAGACCTTCATGTGCAATCAGAACACACAAAGTTTGAACATATCGGAGCTGCAGGGCAAAATTTATTCAATTAGAAGCACTTATACAACTGAATTAAGAAAAATACAAACAAATGTAATTCTAGCTGTGGAAATGCTCTCGTCTACAAGACTAAAATCCCATCGGTCGAGTTGGCCAACTCTGACAAGATGGAAGGCTACACAAATCAAGAAGCTGCATTCTGTATTCAATATTCATCTATTTAAAACATTGCAACAGTGCTCCCCATTCACATATGTTTGAATTTTGAAATATTGCCACTCTACAGATCTATTTTCAAGACTGTAGACTGCAAACCATTCTCTTCTTAATGTGGCCTGTTTGAATAATTACTGCTATTAATGTTAATAATTATTACTATTAATGTTAATAATTATTGGTGTTAATGAAAAAGAGTCATCACCAACTAAATTCGCATCTTATAGCGTGTCGAGTGTTCTCAATTGTAATGCATGCAATGTGATAAGTAATTTCAGTTGTGGTGAAGTGCTTCATGCATTACAGTATCTTTATTCCTTATTGCAAAATGAACTCTACCTGGAAAAAACATGAACAGTTATGGTGACATTGTAAGATAATTAAAATAACTTCTTGGGTCTTCCATTACAAATTATTTCAGCAAGAATACCGAGAAATTAAGCTGACCTATTTTCTTCATCCAGTCACTAATGGAAACATGTTTCTTATTTTTTTCTTATGCAGCAATTCCACGCAACAAGTTTCAACTTCATCACAACTCATGTGCAACACATTACATGCAACGAGTGGTGCAACCCAATGTTGTCATGTAAACTAGGCTTTAGATTCAGCTTAGCAGTTATGAGTGGGCTCCTGCTTCTGGCTACAGGAATGTGGCTGTTGGCTGCGCAAGCAGTCGCTGCAAGCGGCTAGATGCTACCAGGAAAAGGATGTGCCAAATTCATATTCTTGAGGAAAAAAATTTCTTTCACAAAGCATCCAGCTCATGTTGGTCTATTGATCATTCATATGATTTTGAAATGCATCCCTGTTGATTTTTGAACATTTTTGAACAGGTTTTAAGTTGATTTCTGAATGCAACATAAGTTGATTTTTGAATGGATGCATAGTGTACGTGATATCTGTCAGGAGAATCCTCATCGCATCTAGAAATAAACTTTCCACAGACAAAAGGGGATGGGGCTGTACGAGCTGAGCGGAGTAAAGCAGTATGGCTGAATGCCAATCACTGTCTGATTATGTGGTTGATTGGGTTTGCGAATTATCAGTGTTGTTATAATTACTAGCAAAATCCATAGATTCAGACTGGATGACAAACTGCCCAGGAAGGGGAATGGAACCGTCTCCATAGGCGACCAAAAGCCGAGAGGGAGGTGACAACTCAGGAGAGCCCATGTGGGTATATGTCACCATATTAATCAGGGGGACGGTGGCTCCAGTGTCAACATGAAAACTGACATCCTCAGTGAAAAGACGGAGCGTGAGGAAATGCTTCCGCACTGATGGGTCATCCTGTGGGACTACCGATTTCAGAGTGTGGACGGTATTTTGAGGCTCAGGAAGGGCAAGACTGGAGTGAGTCAAGTGACTACAACTAACTGATCAGATGTGGCCCTCCTTGTTACACAGCATGCACGTTTTCCAGCGATGGGAACAATCAGCTCCAGAATGTGCGGTAAAGCACTGTGGGCAAGATGGAAGTGGGCTGTGTGATCTGTGACAAGGGGCGACCGGAGGTGCCAATGCCATAGAGACATCAGACAAAGAGGAGTCCAGATGGCGCTCGCCTCTGTCGGCAGGGCCATGTCGACATTGTGAGGGCGGAACCCGCTGAGATGCATCCATAGCCGCCACTTGCGGCCGCACCATAAGACGCTCATTAGCCACTTGAGTAATTCATGGAAGTGTTCAATTTAGAGAATCACTTCCAAGGAAGGGTTATCAAGTTTCAACACCGCAGTGTGGACTCAGAATCAGGAACCAGCTGAACCACCACATCCTGGATCAGGGAGTCCACATACAAAGCCTTACACTGCTGATTGGTTTGCGTAAAATCGCATTGACGACTGAGACCCTGCAAGTCCGTGACCCAGGAACTATATGATTGACCAGGCTGTTTATGGTACTGGTGGAACTCCAGCCGAGAGGCAACCACATGGTAGCATTGGGAATAATAGTTGGTCAGCAAAAGGCATATCTCCTGAAAGGAGAGAGCCACAGGATCGGACAACGGTGCGAACTTGTGGAGAAGAAAGAACAAGTCGGAGGAGGCCCAAGACGAAAACGACTGCTGCAAGGAGTCATCTGTGACTTGAAAAACTGTGAAATGTTGTTTCAGCTGATGTACGTATGTTTCCCAGTTTTCTTTAGCGTCATTAAATTGTGGGAACGATGGCAGACGTGGGAAAGCATCAGACACCGGAGGACTCGGAAGCCATTGTGGTAATGTGTCCTGGGCATCGACTTTGTCCGTTAGCAACTACAGCGACTGTTGTAAGATGTCTAACTGGAGCTGCTGCTGCTACTGCATGAGCTGCTGCTGTTACTTCAGAAGACAAGACCAACTTCAGCTTCATGCTAACAACTACCACCATTTACCTTGTCGCTAAAATGTTGTAAACGCGACTGTTCAGGTCACGGGGTTGCCTAGAATGAAAGCGCAGCAGGACCAAATGGGAGTGACCTGTGAACAAACAAAATGAATGGAGAAGGACGGACATGAACAACAACGGTTGACTGAGCAAGACCTAATGAACCACAACACGCAAATAGCAATGGGGTCACAAGTGAAACCTCACAAATCCACAACGTCCACTCGTACACGGAAACAAAGTAATGTAAACACGCTGTCTGTAGGTGAGATGTTGACAGACTAATGCGAATATCAAGCTGCCTGCTGAGCAAGAGGCAGACACTTAAATACATGATGGAGTATGTCACTATTGGCCGCTGGGACCACGCGCTCCACCATGGTGCCCTCCATTATACGCGGGCCAGGAGCGCATGCACAGCCACAGCTTAAGGCGCATTGGCTGGAGAGATCTCTAGTGGTAATTGAGGTCCATGCCATCTGGCATGGATTCAAAACTCACAGCACTCGGTACCAGACTACAGACACACGCATGACTGTGGAGTGTATGGCCTAATAACGTTTCCCTTACAGCCAGTGTATTTTGTAGTACTATTGGTGAGAAATCTCATCTGCGGTGTGTTAATTTTTCATGTTGCACTAGTGGCATGAGGGTGTGTAGCAGTTCTGGGCCACTCAGCTGATTGGCCCTGGGCGACACTCATTTGTCCGCTGCCTCTGCTGATGTCAGGCACCGGTCATTGAATCTGCTTTCCGCATGCCTTGTTCCTGCTTCTGCTGCTGCCCTGCACTGAATATTGACCGACACTGTTGTCAACTGCCGTTGTGATGATCGATGAATTTTCTTCAACTAACGTTGGTGTATAATGTTTGTAAAAAAAACTTTGCAACAGCTATGTGAATGCTAACATGTATTTTCTCAGTATCAAACTACATGAACACTTTATGTAACTAATTCAAAAATATGGAACATTTTGCTCATGAATGTAAAGTCAAATGAACTTGATTTGCTAAAACACCATAAACATCAAAACTTTCATCAGAATTGCTAAACTGACAAAGACTTTTGCCTTATATGTGAAACTAGTATATCTTGTTATGGACTTGAACCTCAAGTGACAAACATGTCATGGACATTCTTAACCAGCAAATATAAAAAACTTTCTGTAATAATTTGCACAATAAGCATCTGCTACATGAACTATTTTTGTTTTGTGTCGACGTAAATGCTGTTTTATCATAATTGTTGTATATATGTATGTTTAAATGTCTATCATTCCCAAAAATCATTAAATATCACCTGAAAGTAAACAGTTCGAAGACTCCTTGTGGATTTATTTTCAACCCTTTTTTTCCCATATGCCCATAACCCGAATGGGGCAGTGTAATCCTTTCGCTACCTGGTTGTAGGTTAGTCTGAACTGTTCGCCTTCATGTGCAAACACATGGCAGACAGTAAATTACACACAAGCCCTGACAAAAATAATTGTGAAACTGAAAACACATTGCAAACAAATACTGTATGTGTAAGTTAAAGCTCTGCTTACTTAATAATGTGAAAAGTTTGTAACTACACTTGTATGAGTCTCAGTGACAAATGTGACTGAAGACTTAAAAAAGCATATGAAGGGATCGGGTCTGGTAGTGAATGAGGCCCACCATTAGAAATATTTGGGTACACCCTCACTAGGGGGCCCATGTAGTGGTACACCACATAACGTGATAAAAATGACATTGAATAACTTCGCAAATATACCACGATTGATGTCGTAAAGAAACATAAATTTTATCTCAGAAAAATAAAAAAGACTGTGTAATCAATTAATATGATCTGTGAATGTAATTGTAACCTCTGTTTCTATTTACAAAAAGATCTCTCACTTCCCTTTTGTTTCTTTGTAGTGTAAGAAGCCATTTTGTTATGAGGCATGGAAACATGTAAATTTCATGTAATATTTAGCCTAATTATAACCAAATATTGCTTAAAATGTTGCTAACATTTACCTGTGCCAGCTTCTATATTCATGAAGTGGTAGATTTAAATTCTTTATGCAAATTTTGTAGGGGAACATTGGTGCAGAGTCCAGCACCATTGTTTAAATGATAATGGCCCAGGATCATAATAAAAATCTTAGTATTCACTGGTTTTGACAAGTAAAAATAAATGTAAATGTAGGTGCTTTCTCTTGATTAGCAGTTCTTCCTTTGAAACAATAAAAGTAGTCAATATTTCCACTATTAATCATATTTGAGTAAACTGAGTTTAATAAATATTTTTGATCCCCACTTAATGAAATTGTGAGAATCTCCTTTGCCTTGAATTTTCACAAAAGTAAACAATAATTAACAAAAATAAATTTTAATAGCAATTACAGCTATATATCTGGAATTTTGTGTGTTGGTGGTGCCTTTTAATATAAAAGCATCGTGTTGGGCAAACTAACTGTGAGAAGTAACACAAATGAATCACTGACATAAATAATTTTCCAGTTGTGAAGCAGGCTCAATAACACTAACTGCAACTTTTCATAATATATAAAAACCAATACATAAAGAACCACCGCAATGCGTGGCATACTTTGGTTGGATGTGCGAGCAGTTTCTCCAGCTTGTTGGAATACTCCATACAGCTTCTCTGCATCTATTAATTGTTGTGCATAGAAAGAGTCAAAGATCTCAAGATGTCTGGTATTGTTTAAGGTGCAATTGAAAAATATGGGACCAATAATGCACATGATGGACAACATACACTAAACACCTATCTTCTCTTAATGAAGAGATTCTTTGTGCAGAATATGTGGGTCATCCTGCGACTAGTATCCAAAATTCTGGGCGTTTACATAATCTGACAATTGAAATGAGGCATCATCTGACATGAAGTAAAGAGAGGTGACCAAGTAACAATTAGCAGCTGATGTTAGTACCACACCCACATGATAGGCTTTTAATTTCATATCTTTTAGTACATAATGACATAATATATGAGATGCTCAAACCTGCTGTGATTAACTCCTTACTGACTTGTGGGGTCTGCTCATAATATTCTTGCAAATTCAGTCTGCAGTTTCAGGGGTCCTTAATTTTGGTCACCTTTTCCCTTGCACGTTTTGAATGGATCTTGAATAGTGATGGCCATGGGGAGTTTCCTACCAGGATACTTTTGTTGAAGCATTTCTTTACATTCCTTGATGGAGCCTGTCTTTATGTAACACTCCACAATATCAGTTCACTGTTCTAATGCAAGCAGCCTCATTTCTGTAACAGCTAAACAATATGAGCTTCTCACAACAAATTTTGCACAAACTCACAGCTGTACTCAACTTTCCAATAAAATATAATGTACTCAACTTTTGAGACAGTGATGCCACTTCACAAAAATTCAACTAGAGATGATTAACCAGTATGTGGTTTTATATGTGTCCATACTTATAAACTATGTATTGTGTAAACTATGTATCTAAATATCCAGATGCATACATATGTCCTACTTTTATGAAAGTATGTGCTCTTTGTAGCAAGTCCATATTTATAAACTAGAGAAACAAACATGAAAAAGAAGGATTATAAACCTCTGTGAAAATTTTAAGAAACCAGAAGAAATCTAACATGTAATTATCTTTTAATACTGGTTTTATGTTGGACACCCTGTGCATTTCAATGTAAACAACAGTATTCTATATGTGTGCACACAAAATTTTTCAGAGTGTACCAATTCAACATTATAAGTAGCTATAGATCATGTATGACTGACTAGAATGTCTCTATGCATATAATTTGAAACACAGGTATCTGATTTATTTCAGTGACATAAGAAGTTCTGATCTTCACAACTATACTTCCAGAGCTAAGTTTTTGCTTTTTCTTTCTTTAGATGCATAGACATACATTATATCATTCTTGATTAGGTTTCACTTGAGAGGCAACATCATCACTTACAAAGAATGACAGTGGTATTATAAGTTAGAAATGTGTATCATTTGTAATTTACAACTCTGGAGTGTTAAATAAATATAGTGTGTGTATAAATATTTCTCTTCCATATCTCAAATTACCCAGCTCTATAACTAACCTCCAAACTAGCTCTGTATACATTACCATGGTATTATGTGTGTGTATGGCACACACACACGTGAGTGATTTTACATTTGCCAGTATTCATATTGTAACCATCACATATCCAACTGAGGATGAAACATATTTGTGTTAGTTAGATGACATTCATTTTTACAGGGAATCAGACTGATTGTTTGGAATATTAACAGATTTCCTTTGCTTGGATGGTGTATGGTCAGATGAAAATTCATGGCCATTTACAAATTTTTCACAATACTTATAGCTTGGCATTATAGTAGTTTCAATATAATATCTTGTTTATATGGCACAGTATTGGTTGAAGTGTAATCATTTCATTCATAAATATAAACACATATAGTAATAATAGATGTGATAAATCATGAATCAGTGAATAGAATGGAATAGAATACAATCATTTCATTGAAACATTGGTGATTTGTCAATGAATAATTCTATGCCCACGTAAGTGTACTTTAGAACAAGATACATTAAAGTAAGGCATATGGATGCTCCCAGAAGCACATTAAAATATTAAAAGATAATTACGTGTTAGATTTCTTCCGGTTTCTTAAAATTTTCACAGAGGTTTATAATCCTTCTTTTTCATGTTTGTTTCTCTAGTTTATAAATATGGACTTGCTACAAAGAGCACATACTTTCATAAAAGTAGTACATATGTATGCATCTAGATATTTAGATACATAGTTTACACAATACATAGTTTATAAGTATGGACACATATAAAAAGAACACATACCTCCATTAAAAGGGAACATAAGCATACACATAGAACATAATGTAGAAAAGACAGGAAAACAAAACAATGTAATATCTCCTACTTATCGTTCTCATTTATAAAATCATTCCACACTGTAGTAGCATTTGCTTTTTAAATATTTTTCAATGTTTGCACTTGTGGATTCTATACTCCATATGTCGAGAGAAGAGCCCTGACATTCAACAGGGATGGGGAGCGAGCCAGTGGCAGGGGGAACGAGCTGACAGATCTTCCCATCCTACCCTTCGGCCCGTGGCAACACTCGGCTCCTTCAGAACCTAACAATGCTGCGTCATTCATTGCAGCATTCCTGCAGGGACAGTATTCTGCTGACCGATGTGTTCATTGATGGGAAATTTTGCACATGCACTACCAGTGTTTGTCACCTTACACAAACACACACATAAATATTTCTTTAATGATGTTGCAGCCATTTGACTGCAACAATTTTTATTTTATTGTTATATGGTTCAGATTTAGCTGTATTTCATACCAGTCTGATATCTTTTGCCATATAAGTTGCTGTACTTGAAAATGACTTATGACCAAACTTTGGATAGTATAACACTAAAATAAATGGCAGTAACATCATTAAAAAAATTACCACGACTACGGTTCCAGGCAAAATAAAAATTACACACAATCAGATTTTCAACATTAACAAGGTTAAAGCAAATTGCACAAATGTTATGTGTAAAATATCAAATAAGGATGTTACCTCTATTTTTCATGTGGGAGAACAGAAACCCCAGCATCATTGCCATCTGATGGGTCATCTCTCATCACAGCCACATAGTCTTCAGTACCTTTGCTGCTGCTGTCCTCATCGTCTGATGTTTGGTAGCAAATGAGTAATTAACCAGTCTTTGAATGTATCTGCATTCATCTCCTCATGGTAGTCAACAGTTTTTTACTGAAACATCATCATAGCACTGGGCACAAAACCATTCATAGAGCCAGCATGAAATAATTACTAGTTGGCACACTCATAGTTCCATGGTGCATGTCATCTGTCCATGCAACAGAATGTGCATGACACATGTTGACCCATGTTTCGTCAATCCATATTACATTTTCCAAATTCACTGCTAGCAACTTGTGCAGGAAATGACATCTCCATGTTACATTGTCTCCACATTCCATTAATACCTTTCGTCCTGAGAACTTTTCCAATGGAAGCCAGTTTTTTTCAAAACAATGGAGAGACTTGTCATTCTGCTTGTGAACAAATCATTGTCCAACAGTAATGCCATCAACTTTTTAAGTGTTGGATACTCCTTCCTGCTGTAGTAAGTGTATTTGTGTTGCCTGATAGTACTTTCATCAAAGTCGTCTGTTTCACTCACAAGACATGATCTCTTCTTGACTTTCCAGGCATCACAATAACAGGGCTTACAGCTGAATTGACAGCTTCTTTATTATTTGTGGCTCTCTTCACTGTCACTGTAGAGATGTTAAATGCTTCTGACACTCTATAAACCACTTTACTCACTGATGTCATAGGCCCACCATTGTCCCTTTCCCTTTTAAAGTAAACATGCAATCTGTATATAAATTCGCGTGCTTAGAATTTCAGCATAGCTACTTTCCCAAAAGCCCTCTTCTCTGCAGTACAGGCAGGCATTTTCCACTTATACACACTTTTCCACTTATAAACATGAAAAGAAACTCACAGAAGTAGCGGAATGCACATGTATACATATGAACCTGAACGTAGCATGTGGTATAACTGACTGAAAGCAGTGGTTGCCCAGCACTACGGCAACACTGGGGCATTGCAACAGTAACATGAATGAATGCTCACAATATGACTGGCCATCGTGGATGCCAAAGCACAGGTGCCAAGGCCATGTCAACTGTCAGAACTCTTCTCTTGCCATATGGAGTATAGCTTGCAGTCCTTCAACTTTGAATGCATTTTATTGCTAAGCTTCAAAGCCAAGTAATATGGAGTATTATGGAGTATTAAAAAAAAATGGTCTGTGGCAAGGTAACATGTAATATTGTTTGTTCCTTGTTTCATAAGCATGTGTAAATGAATTTCCCTCAAAAATATGTGGGTTTTTTTTAACTCAAAGAGAAGTGAAAATTCCATTTTCGCGTACTCCATAGTATCTCCAGTATCCATGTAATGTTCTGCAACTCCAGATTTTGTAAGCTGCTTCAGTTCAGTGTGCATTCTGTGTTCCTGGCATCTTTCTTTGATTGTCCATACAGTTTTCTCAATGTATGCCTTACCGCATTTACATGGAATACGGTAAACACCCAGTTTGCGGAGCCCCAGGTCATCTTTTACTGTACCTAGCAGGGCACGTGTTTTTGGAGGTGGGCGGAAGACACATTTGATGTTACACCAAGCCAAAATTCTGCCGATTCTGTTGGATACTTTGCTGGCATAAGGCATGTACACCATTGTCTTCTCATCCTCTTCATTCTCTCTCTGCTGGGCGTGTGCATTCTGCCTGAAAGCATGTCGAATTTGACTCTTGTTATATCTGTTCTTCTTGAAAACATCCTTAAGGTGTTTAAGTTCTCCTTGTCTCCTTGTATGATTTCCTCATCCGATATTGCACATGCCCTGTGTACCAGTGTTTGCAGTACACCCTCATACTGTAAAGGATAATGGCAGCTGGTAGCGTGGAGATACAGATCAGTGTGGGTTTCTTTCCTGTATAAACTGTGTCCCAAGGTGCCATCTGCTTTGCGCTTGACTACAACGTCCAGAAATGGGAGTTCACCATTCTCTTCCACCTCCATGGTGAATTTGATGTTAGGATGCAGAGAATTTAGATGTTGGAGAAACTCTTGAAGTTTTTCTCTTCCATGTGGCCATATCACAAATGTGTCATCAACATATCTGTAAAAGCACATAGGCTTCAGTGGTGCAGCTTCCAGTGCTTTCTCTTCGAAGTCCTCCATAAACAAGTTTGCTACCACTGGTGACAGGGAACACCCCATGGCAACTTCATCTGTTTGTTCATAATAGTTTCCATCAAAGAGAGAGAATGTTGATGTGAGAACAAATTCGAAAAGATTAGTCATTGTTGGGTTGAATTTCTCCCTAATCAACTTAAAAGAGTCATCAAGCAGCACTCTGGTGAAAAGCAAGACCACATCAAAGCTCACCATGAGGTCCTGGTTATGGAGGCACAGCTCCTGCAGCCATTGAATGAAATGTACAGAATTCCTGATGTGATGCTGACATTTCCTGATGTGAGGGCTTAATTCCTCCATTAAATATTTGGCTAGCTGGTATGTTGGGGCACCTATGCTGATGATGATAGGGCACAAAGGAACATCCTTTTTGTGCACCTTTGGTAACCCATAGAGCCTTGGGGGTGCAGCAGCTCGAGGTTGACGATTTCCTTTGGCAGGTACTGGCGTAGAAGCTCAATAGTCTTCTTTTTCACCCTGTTGGTCGGGTCTCCCTTCAATTTTCTGTATGCTGGATCCTCGAGTAGGTCGTACAGTTTGTGATTGTACTCTGATAATGGAAGCAGTACAGTTGAATTTCCTTTATCTGTGGGTAAAATAACTATTTTAGAATCATTTCATAGTTCTCGAATGGAACCTCTTTCTGCTTTCATGATGTTTGGCCTTGGTAGAGTGGCTTTGGTAATCGCACAGCATGTTTCCCGATGTATCTCTTCTCCTGTTTTGCTGGGAAGGGTGGAAATTACTTGTTCTATACCACTGATGAAGTCTGTGATGGGTATAGTAGTTGGTGATTGTGCGAAATTTAGTCCCTTTTCCAGAACTGATTTTGCTGCGTTGTCAGTCTCCTTCCCAGTGAAGTTGATTACTATTCATCATTGCACTTTTTGCACCTGTTGTTCTCTGGCTGCCAGAAGTTGGAACTTGGAGACTTGTTTAGAAGTGGTGCTGTGTCGAGACAGGTCCGCATGAGCCCAAGAGACAGTGTCGACCCACTCCCAAGAATCGGGTGAGAGCAAACAAGCCATCTCTAAGTGGGGTGCGAGTAATTTCTTAGATGCCGTGTCTAGCCGCTGATGGGTGTACCGGATCCTTTCCCTTACAAGCACCAGACTAGCTCTTCTTGTGATCCGGTGGGCGGCCATGGTGTTTATGTGATAGGTAATCCTTGCGAATGTCAGTATTATGCTGTGGTCATGGTACCGCATCAGGAAGGTGAGAGAGCTCAGTAGATGCTCCTTCCATTCGCGAAGCTTATCCAGCTTCTTGAGTCTCTGGTTCATCTCCTCCATAGAGGAATCTGATGTGTGATCTTAGGCTTTCCTGGCAAATTAACTGTTTGTACTTTTTCTTGGGTCTCCAACCAGGTGCAGTCGTTTTCAAACCATGATATTTTGACAGTGTTCCTTGCCGTCATCTTCAGGTGATACCTGCAGACTGAGCATCTCCACTGAATCTCCTCCCCTTTATACTCTGATCGCTCCCCACCCCTTCCACCGCATTATGCCACATGCGGCGCTGCATAGAATGGTAGTGGGGAGAGGTGGGCTGCTGGTTGCTGGATGCGAACTGTGGACCATCAGATGTCCTGTGGTCTTTGTCGGATGAGGAATTCGCTTTGGGTCGGAGCTGTGCTTTTTTTGAAACTGTTTTGATTACTTGCTGTAGTTTCCAGCATGATGTGTCATTCCTAATAGGATACTGATACGTGTGTCTGGAATTGGAAGTGTTGTTGAACTGTTTTTCTCTGCTGTTGCAGTGCTGGGTAATGCATTTTGAAAAGTGAAGATACTGGCTACCCTTGACTATGTTCTATTGTCATCAGGTTAGGGTTTGTTACTTGCTGCAGGCACTGACAAGGTGTTGTCAGGGTGTGTTTGTAGTGAGCTTGGTTGGTGTTTGTGTTCCTGGCCTAACATGTAACACATGTTCGGGATTTGGTTATAGCTCCACTGTGAGTGGTCCCACTATGATATGTGAGCAGCGATTAGGTACACACATTTTGTTTGTATTTTGGTACTCCAACTACTTGAAAGATTAGTGGCTTACAGTTTGTCTGCCTGATATATTAGCTGTTGTTCTGAGATTCTTGTGGTATCTGTTTGAAATATGATTCTGTATGGCATAACCAGTAGTGCTGGAATGTAGATGATGAATGCAAGACCAGAGAAGGTGTTGAGGAAATGTTAGCCAATGGTGTGTGGAATTGGACGGTGCCGCGCCAGGAGTATCCCCTATAAGATGTGAATATAAGAGCCACTCTTGCCAGCCTCGGCTGCTCAGATCACCTTAGTGTGCTGGCACTGGTGGAGTGTATTTGTGGAGTGTGCTACAAGAACAACTAGTTGTGATCCTTATCAGTTACTTGTCTGGCTTTGACTATAGTGAAGAATCTAACTGTTTGCATGTTATTTGCAACAATGATGTAACTCCAAAGTTAAGTGTTGCCAGCTGCTTTATAGAACTAAAACTAGCCAGATCCAACTGGCAACGAGGTGTTAGAAACAATCCCTGTGCCTGATGGCCACCATCTTTTTTGTGTATATTGTGCTGGTACCTTAATTCTCTCTTTTCTTTACTTTTCAGGGGCGCTCACTTTGCTCTAACAGTTTCTTGTCGTTTTGCTAATCATGTTTTCAGGTGGGTGCTGCAGAAAATTTCTTTTTCTTTTGTACATATTTTTGTCTATTTGTTACATCTGTGTCTTCCAACATGCTCACCAATCCTGTCGTGCCCCCTGCTCAGGTGCCAGAGCCACAAGCATTAGATGCCACACATGTAATGCAGATGTTTCAGTTCCAGACTCAACAAATCTCCATGTTAGTCAACATGGTGCACCAGCTACTGGCCAGCACTTCATGCCAGACAGAACAAGTACCACCTACAACAGCTGCTATACCCCCTTTCCAACAATTTACTGCACAAGAAGAGGAATAGATACTGTGGTTCACCCAGTTTGAATTTCATCTCATTGCCCACAAGTCCCAGGTACTGTGAAACTTCCCTATCTGTTATCAACAATAGGAAGTGCATTGTTCAGATTAATTCAAAACTCTTTCCTAATGCTACTCTGAGTGAACTTAGTTATGAACAGGTGTTACAGGCTCTAACAAACTATTATGACCAACAAGTGAATGTTGTATCAGCTAGATATCAAATTCTTTATTTGCAAAAAATGGCCAGAACAAACTTACCGTGAGTGGGTAACAGATTTGCTGTGTATACAAGGTAATGCAAATTCAATTGTGCTTGCGGTGCTTTATATTCAGAAATTATGTTGTGAGATGTGATCATGTAAAATGTACCTGATATCAAAATCAGATAACAAATTTTGAAACAGTTCAATCCATCATTTCAGCAGGTAGTGCAAATACTAGATCAGTATGATACTGGTGCCTTGTCGGCTCATGCATTTGAGCAGCCAGCTATTTGCCAGGTCAAGTCTCTTGTTTGTGATTGCTCCATTCCACACTGGCAGCATGCACTAGCCACACCAGGTAAACAACCATGCCACACGAGCTGTTCACTAAACAGGTGGCGACACAGGCGAACAGAATTAAATCTTGCCCTAGGTGTTACTCATGGTACAAACACCAAGACTGCCTTTCCCGACAAGCTCAGTGTTATGCTTATGGTAGGAAAAGACATGTGCAATCCATACGTTTGCAATAGAACAAACATAAGAATTTAGTCCACTCAAAAAAATCTAGTCACAAGGCCCATGTCATTAATGCAGTATATTCCAACTCTGCAACTAACAAGCATGCAGTTTCATCAGTGATACGTGAGTAAAACTTTTTGTTTCATGGGAAACGTGTGAAATTTCAGTTGGACATGGGTGCCTCTGACACATTGCTAAATCACCAAACATATGAACTGTTAGGCTCCCAATGCCTCTCTAAAGCTGATGATGGCTTATAATGGACAAGACATTCCCATTCTCAAAACATGTACTTGCCTGCTATATATTGCTCGCATATGCAAACAGTGACTTTTACAGTGCTACAATCACATCAGTGTGAGAAAAGTTTTGGTCTGGATTCTCTTGATTTGTTTGGCTTTAACATTCATGACAATGTGTTGTCAGTGTCTGTATTCAATACAAAAGACAGTGTCTCTATCTTTCTAAAAGAATTCCTGGAACTCTTTTCTGAAGGTTTAGGCAAAGCTAACAATTTTGTTGCACATATTACTCTGAAAGACAAAGCTCAGTTGAAATTTTGGCAGGCCAGACCTGTTCCCATTGTATTACAGGACAAAGTCACTGCTGAACTTAAAGAATTACAAGATAGCGGAATTATTGCACCCATGTCAGCTAGTCAGTGGGCAAGTCCACTGGTTTTGCTCCCCAGATCTTCAGGTCACATTTGCCTCTGTGTTGACTTTAAGTCTACAGTCAACCCATGAACTGTCATTGATACTTATCCATTGCCATGGCCAGAGGATCTCATGGACAAATTAGGTGCTGGACACTACTTTTCAAAAGTTGATTTTCGCATGCGTATCTTCAAATACCACTTGATGAAGAATCTCAAAAAGTGTGTGTACTGAACACTTATTTGGGCTTGTTTAAATATTTGTGTTTGTGTTTTGGCAGTACTTCCACGCCCACCATTTTCCAGGGGTATTTGGAACAGCTGACTGCACAAGTGCCAAGCTGTTAAAACTATTTGGATGACATTTTAGTAGCAGGTCATACATATGAAGAACATATTGCAATTTTATGTGCTTTGTTTTGTGTGTTATCTGATGCAGGACTAAAGTGTAGACTGGAAAAGTATGATTTTTTTAAACCTGAGTTGAATTATCTTATTTGGGCTTGTTTAAATATTTGTGTTTGTGTTTTGGCAGTACTTCCACGCCCACCACTTTCCAGGGGTATTTGGAACAGCTGACTGCACAAGTGCCAAGCTGTTAAAACTATTTGGATGACATTTTAGTAGCAGGTCATACATATGAAGAACATATTGCAATTTTATGTGCTTTGTTTTGTGTGTTATCTGATGCAGGACTAAAGTGTAGACTGGAAAAATATGACTTTTTAAACCTGAGTTGAATTATCTTTGTCGGGTCATAAACAGCCAAGGAGTACATCCCCTGCAGCCACAGTTTACGGGCCGTTGAGGCACTTACACTCCTGCATCCCCCATCATGGTCACACTCCATACACGATGACAGTCTATCACTTTTTTTTTTGTGGGGGGGGGGGGGGGGGGGGAGAGGAATGTCCTGGTGTAACCACAAAACCACAAGCGCCAGAACGAATACGACGAATGCAACAAGACCAGAGAAGGTGCTGAGGGAACCTTGGCCAATGGTGTGCAGAACTGGATTGCGCTGCACCAAGAGCATGCCCTACAAGAAGTGAATATAAGCACTGCTCCTGCCAGTCTTGGCAGCTCAGATTGCCTCAATGGAACATATTTGTGGAGCGTGCTACAAGAACAACTAGTTGTGATCCTTATCAGTTCCTTGTTTGGACTTTGACTGTAGCAAAGAATCTAACTGTTTGCATGTTACTTGTGAAAATGATGTAACTTCAAAGTTAAGTATTGTCAACTGCTTTATAGAAATAAAACTACTTATGTTATTTGTTTGAACTGTTGTATGGCATGCCGAGAATGTGGCATCCCTTAGACACCCTACAAGTGACGAGTGGGCCAGATCCTACACTGTCACTCAGTGAAATGATAAAAGTACTGAATTTATTGACAATGAAATAAGTGTTACATATCATTTGAGAGGAAGGAGTAGAGTGTCTCACATTTTGTGTCAAAGCTTGAGTACCTAAATTAAGACTGTGTGTTAGGTTGATCTGTCTGTGGTGATGTTCGATGACACATGGTTTGTGGCAGCTGTGTTCCACAGAGTATTGAATATAACCAACTGTGTTTTATTATTTTGTCATGATATTGTTGATTGTTCAGTTGTAGGATGGATGTGGGTGTTCTTAATAGCATTGTTGCCTCATGTTGCGCTGTGTTTGCTTGGAGCATTCTCATCAGGATTTCAATATTGTTTGTGTATTCAACACATGTCTGTGCATATATGTTAATTTGACAATTTTTTTTTTTTTTTTTATTGAATTTCAATTCCCCCCAAAGGGGGCTGGCTGGCAGCAGCTTAGGACGCCGCTCTGCAGCCTACAGATTTTCTGACAAAGAGCAGGAGAATAAATAATAATAAAAAACAGGCGATAAAATCGGGGACTTAGTGAGTAACAAGGTGAAAAGAAAATGGGGAAATTAAAACAAGCAACAGAGGGATGATGAAGCGAATAAAAATACATACGGAGCAGACAGGGAAAACAATAGACAGTTAAAAAAACACGGCGACAGTCTGGATTCTGTTCGCAAAGTATATAAAATTCACACCCAGCGACAGCATGGTTTCTGTTCGCAACACAACACTGAATAGGCACTAGAACACAGCACGAAAAAGTCGGCAAAGGTGACACCACAGTCGAGAGCAGGTGGGGGGAAACTGGACAGGAGATGGGAAAACAAAAAGGGGGGAAAGGAGAGTAAAAGCGAAGGGGGGGGGGGGGGGAACCGGGAAAGGAGCTGATGGAGGATGAGGACCCATAAGAGGGGTAGGGGGCAGACGCGACAGGGAGGGGGGTAGGTAGAGGAGGGGAATACAAAAGGACTGGGGGGGAGAAGGGAGGTAGGGAGAGCCGTAGTGGGGAGGAAACAGGACGGAAGGGGGGGGGGGAAGAGGGAGCCCAGGGAAAGGACAGAAGAAAGGAGGGGGAGGGAGGATCAGAGTTGATAGGAAGGATAAATGGAGGGAGAGAGGGCATCATCCGGGAGGGGGAGCTGACGGAAGCCACCTTGGGAAAGGAGATGGAGGGTGTAGAGATGGAGGGTAGGGGGGACACAACGGTGAAGACGTGGCAGGGGGCAAGGATGGGAGAGGAGATGAGCAACCAGGGGGTGAGGGGGTTCAAGACGGCGGGAGGTGTAGAGGATGCGGATATGTTCGAGGAAGAGGAGCAGATGGGGGAAAGGAATGAGATCATAGAGGATCCGCGTGGGGGACGGGAGGCGGATACGGAAGGCGAGGCGGAGTGCATGACGCTCAAGGATCTGGAGGGACTGATAGAATTTGGGGGGGGGCAGATATCCAGGCAGGACTGGCATAACAGAGGATGGGACGGATTAAGGATTTGTAGGTGTGGAGGATGGTGGAGGGGTGCATGTCCGGCCAGAGAGGAGTTTGAGGAGGCGGAGGCGGTTGTGGGCTTTGGATTGGATGGATCGGAGATGAGGGATCCAGGTGAGGTGACGGTCAATGGTGAGGCCAAGGTAGGTGAGGGTGGGGGTGAGACGGACAGGACGTGCGCAGACAGTAAGGGAGAAATCCAGGAGCCGGAAGGAGCGAGTGGTACGACCTACGATGATTGCCTGGGTCTTGGAAGGATTTAGTTTCAGGAGCCATTGGTTACACCATGCAGCAAAAAGGTCAAGGTGATTCTGGAGAAGGCGTTGGGACCGTTGGAGGGTAGGAGCGAGGGCGAGGAATGCGGTGTCATCAGCATATTGCAAGAGGTGCACTGGAGGGGGGGTTGGGGCATATCTGCCGTGTACAGGAGGTAGAGGAGAGGGGAGAGGACAGAGCCCTGGGGCACACCGGCAGAGGGATAGAAGGTGCGGGAATTGGCATGATGGATGGTAACGTAGGAGGGGCGGCGGGAGAGGAAGGAGGCCACCAGACGGATGTAGTTGATAGGAAGGGCGTAGGTTTGGAGTTTAAACAGGAGACCGGGATGCCAGACACGGTCGTAGGCCTTTTCAAGGTCAAGTGAGACAAAAATGGCGGAGCGACGGGAGTTAAGCTGGAGGGAGAGGAGATGAGTGAGGCGGAGGAGTTGGTCATCAGCAGAGAAGGAAGGTCGAAAGCCACATTGGGTGTTTGGGAGGAGGTGGTTTTGGTGGAGGTGGAGATGGATGCGCCGGGAAAGGATGGATTCCAAGAGCTTGCTGAACACCGACGTGAGACAGATAGGACGATAGGAAGAGGCATCAGATGGAGGCTTATTGGGTTTGGAGAACATCAGGATACGGGAGGTTTTCCACAGGTTGGGATAGAAGCCAGTGGCAAGGATGACATTGTAGAGGGCGGCAAGGAGGGAAAGGAAGGAGGGAGGGCAGTGTTTGAGGTGGCGGTAGGTAACGCAGTCGTGGCCGGGAGCAGTGTTGCGTTTAGTGCGGAGTGTGAGGCTGATGTCCTGTGTAGTGATGGGAGTGTTAAGAGCAGATGGTGGGGTGTGGCCCAAGTACTGGAAGCTAGGAGCAAGGGGAGGAACAGAGGTATCCGTACGGTCCACGACATCAGGGAAGAGGGAATAATCAAAGTGGGGATCATTGGGGATGGAAAAAACATCAGAGAGGTGGGAGGCAAAGTGGTTGGCCTTACTGAGGTTGTCAGGAAAGGGACGGTCATTAAGGAGGAGAGGGTACTGGGGGGTGGGGCGGTTCCCAGTAAGGCGGTGGAAAGCAGACCAATACTTGGAAGAGTTGATGGGGAGCGTGGTGTTGAGGTGTGTACATGTCTGGCGCCAGGCTCGGCGTTTCTTCGCAACAAGCAGGTTGCGGATGTGTCGCTGTAATTGCCGGTGGCGGGTAAGTGTATCCCGGTCACGAGTGCGGAGAAAAGAGCGGTAGAGGCGGCGGGACTCCCGAAGGAGAAGGACGGCCTGTGGAGGCAGGGCAGGGCGGTGAGGGTGGATGGCTTTGGTGGGGATATGGGTGGCGACGGCGTCAGACAAGGTCTGGTGCAGGAAGGCAGCAGTGCGAGAAATGTCATCAGGAGACTGGAGGGTAAGGTCGTGGCTGTCAACCTGGGTGTGAATGGAATCCCGGTAGGCATCCCAGTTGGCACAGGAGTAATCATGGACAAGTTTAGGAGGGACGTCAGGGCAAGGAGTGTGGCGGGGATGGCGACCGTTAGAGATAGTGAGGAGGACAGGAGCATGGTCACTGCCAATGAGGTCAAGGACATCTGCGGTGATGCGCCCAAGAAGGTTGGGAGAGGCAAGGACTACATCAGGAGTGGTGTTGGATTCGGGCCGGGTGTGCTGGGGCAGGGGAACCAGGTCTCCCTGGAGAGTGGTGAGAAACTGATGCCACCGCCGGAGGTCGGCAGGATCACGGCTGTGGATATTGAGGTCGGCGGCAATCACGTAGGTGGAGAAGGTGCGGTCAATGTGGGCCAGGAAATCGTACGGGATGGGGGTGCGAGGGCGGACATAAATGGTGGCACAGGTGATGGTAAGGGCGGGGAAGAAGAGGCTGAGGGTGAGATGCTCGGCAGGATTGTTAAGGAGAGGTTGGGGCCGGACTGGGAGGTGCTTGAGGTGGCCTATAGCAACTCCGCCACGTGCCAGAGGGTACGGGTTATCGGTGCGATGTAGGGTGTAAGGGGCAGTGGAAACGGAGATACGGTGCTGAAGGAAGGTTTCATTGAGGACGAAGGCATCCACGCGGTGCTGACGTAGGGTGTGGAGGAAGAGGAGTTTGTGGGTGGGCAGGGAGCGAATGTTGTGGTACAGGATACGGTACGGTTGTTGTACCATGGGAGTGGAGAGTTAGACGAGGGTGGTGAGGGGGGTGAAGGTGAAGTGGGCCTGGTTGTGGGAGTAAGTGGCATAGGTGGTAAGATGGAAGATGGAACGGGCAGCGAGGGCGATTTGGGAAAGAGTGTGGGAGCGCTGGAAGGGGTGGATGTTTTGGAGCACAATGGTGGTGAAACGGATGATGTCCTCAGCAGTAGGGGGAGGGCGGAGCGAGTTGTTGGGGTGGATGGGGTCATCAACAGGTCGGACAGGGACGGTGAGCTCAGGGGTTACTGGTGGAGGTTTCGCTTTACACTTCGAGGAGTAGGTAGGATGGGGTTCATTACAAGTGTTGCAGGAGGGGGGAGAGGTGAGGTTGGGGCAATGCTTGAGGAAGTGGGAAGCTTTGCAGTGGGGACAAGTAGGGGGGTTCTTGCAGGCAGAGGTAACGTGGTCGTTGTAGGTGAGACAGCGTTGGCAGCGGTAGGATTGGACTGGGGAACGGGAGGGGTCCACCTTATGGCGCTGATTGTAGATGAGGGCTCCCTCGGTGAGGAGGCGGTCAATGGAGGAGGAGGATTCAGTGAATATCCGCATGAGAAAAGTCGGCCCGGCATCATTGAAGATGCGACGGGCCGAGCGGATTTCGATGTCGGGCCGGGAGTTGAGTTCCGCCAACACCTCAGCCTCCGTGATCACGGGGCTAAGCTTCGTGATCACAGCAGTGAAGGTCGGCGGACGTCGGGGAGGTTGAGGCTGACGGGGAGAGGACGGGGTGTGGTAGGGGGTGAGGGTTGCACGTTGGCCAAATTGGATACGAGGGATGCGGGAGAGGAGGTCGGTGTGGAAGGAAGCATTTGGGGATTTTATGAGGACCGAGTCCTTGCGAGGAATCAGTTGGGAGATGGGAGCATTGGGGCAGTATTTCCGGATGGCAAGAGTGAGGGAGCGGGCATCAAGGAATTGAGGGTCAGGATTGGAGAGGACAAAGGTGTGGGTGGCAGGCGTGGCGGGGGCGGGGGTCGGGGCCGCATCCATGGGAGTGGGTGGGTCACGGGGATTGGGAGTTTTTTTGGAGGAGACTTCGGGGGAAGGGTCAGCATTCGGACGCTTGGAAGGTTTCGTGGACACCACTGGGTGGGGAGGGGGCAGGGGGACGGGTTGCAGGGGGAGATGGCGGGGGGCAGGACCACCCTGAGCAGCGGAAGACGCAGATGGTGGGGGCGTGGGTGTCACTGAGACTGTGGAACGTCGAGCAGAGATCCGTGCTGGCTTGGAGCCTGTCGGAGGCGGCGCGGGGAGCGGCGGAAAGTCTGTAGCTGTCGATGGGGCGACAGTGATAGGGGAAGAGGAGTTGGGGGTGGGTACAGCCGAAAGTGGCGCAGGGGTGGGGTGGACAGGGAGAGAAGGAAGGACGGGAAGTGGGGTGGAGGATGAGCTCCATGTGATGGTGGTTGGAGCAGCGGAGGGAGAGGTGAAAATGATAGTGGTAGTGGTGGTGGGTTGGGACATGGCGGCGGCGCGCGAGAAGGGCGGCGGCGGCGACCAGACGGCGACGGCGGCGACCGGCAGGCGGCGGCGGCGGCCAGCGGCAGGCGACGGCGGCGGCGAGCCCCGGCAGGCGGCGGCGGCGACGGCGGCGGCGGCGGCGAGGACCGGAAGGCGGCCAAACGGCGGCGCAGACGGCGACTGCGGCGACCAGCAGGCGGCGGCGGCGGCGGCGGCGACGGCGACGGCGAGGACCGGAAGGCGGCGACCAAGTGGCGGCGGCGAGCACCGGCAGGCAATATGGACGGCAAGCAGACGACACGGCAGGGAAACGGCGGGAATCTTCCACGTCGAAGGTGCACCCTGAGAGTAGCCCAGGCAGTAATACTCTTCGATGAAGAAAAGAGGGAATCCAACCCTCGAATGAACCAAATTTGACAAAACGTCCTGATCAGTATATGGATTGGGATTTCTGTTGTGTGATTTAGCTAACTGTAAAGAATTATGTCCTTGATGGTTTTGTTATGTGGTATACTGCTCATCTTACAGAGAGGTGCATATTTATTAAGTTATGCCCTAGTATGGCATTAGGAAAATTGAATGTGTGTTCATTGTTGCAGTCCTTTATTTGTTTCAGTGGCTCTACTGAGCTGTCATGTGCAAAGTCATACAGTGAGAATTGTTCTAATTATTTGTTGTTAAATTAGTCTAGAGTGCAGGTTACTATTAAAGCTACTGACATATGCTGGGATTTACTGTTAGTGTTGATCAAACTAGTACTTTTTAAGTTATTTGATTGGTTTAGTGCCTGTTTAGTTATATGGGGGATAAGTCTCTGCTCTAAATTGAAAATCTAGTTTAAGCTGTGGCTAGTGAATTACTTCAGTCACATTTTACCAGAAGTGCCTACTGGCATAGTTTTAAGTGACATTAAGCTTGGTAAAGTTGATAAGTGAGTACCTTAGCTTAAGTAGGTGTGGGTGTGGTCTGGAGAGTGGCCCCTACTAGCATCAAGTAACTTTTATTACTAATTGGGCACATGGAAAAATCATAAGTATGGAACTCCTTGATTGTGAATGCTAGTTTTTAAACTACTGTGCATGTTGCTATCATGTTTAATGTTTACTGAATGCCATTCTGATTAAGTTTTAGGACAATGTTCAACTGAATGTTTTTGTGTGATTTTAAGTGTTGTCAGCTGATGGTGTTGCTGCATGAAAAGATATCAAGTTGCTTACCCAGAACTCTGTTTCAGAGTAAAAGTGCTTCTATGGTAGTGTTCTCAAATCTGTTGCCCACCTCACCCCAAGGCCATCAGGTCCCTACTTGGCTTCACATCTGAAGGATTTGTTTTTATTGAAATTTAAGTTGGAATAATTAATTGTTGTTGTTGCTGTGGTCTTCAGTAAAGATACTGGTTTGATGCAGCTCTCACGCTATCCTATCCTGTTCAAGCCTCTTCATCTCAAAGTACCTACTGCAACCTACATCCTTCTGAATCTGCTTAGTGTATTCACCTCTTGGTCTCCCTCTATGATTTTTACCCTCCACACTGCCCCCCAATACTAATTTATTTATTTATTTATTTCTTGTTCCGTAGATCCAGTTAGTGAGTCAATCACAAGGATATAGAACGTGTCAAATTGTACAGGTTTCAATTTAAACTTACAATAAATACAAGGGCAATTCAATGGCAAATTGTACATATTTTAAGTAAGACATACTATAAATACAGTAACAGATACAATGTCAGCTAGATAACATAACAACCATTTAACAGAAAAAGGAGTTTCAAATAAAGGTTAAAGATAAGAGCACAAAGTTAAATCAGATATTAGGCCTACAAGAGTAAATACATGTACAGCCAATCTGTTGTTACAAAAAGTGTGCTAATGCCCAAATGCACAATAAAATCAATTGAACTACTTCTAGACACAATAAGTTTAGTGATGGTATACATTTTCTTTCAGATATTCATCCACAGTATAATAAGATTACTCTGTCAGGTAATCTTTGAGAACTTGTTTAAATTTTGGCAGTTCTGTATGAACACATTTGATATGTAGTGGTAGAGCATTGAACAGCTTAATGCTGGAGTAGTAAACTCCTTTTTGTACCAGAGTGAGACGTTTCATTTCGAAATGTAGATTGTCTTTGTTTCTGGTGTTATAACCATGGAATTTACTGTTGTCTTGGTAGATGGAATAATTTTTGCACAGAAAGGTCAGCAAGGAAAAAATATACTGTGAGGCAGTTGTTAGGATACCTATCTTCCGAAACAAGTGCCTGCAAGAGTGTCTTTGATGGACCCCACACATTATTCTGATTGCTTTTTTTTGGATGGTGAAAACTTTTTTGCAAGTGGTTGGTTCCCCCAGAATATGATAGCAAATGACATCAGTGAGTGGAAGTAGCCAAAGTAGGCAACTTTAATAGTGTCAACTTCAGCCACTGAAGAAATTACCCGTAATGCAAATGTTGCCGAGCTAAGTTTTTTACATAGATGGAGAATGTGAACTGACCAATTACATTTACTGTCTATGTAAGCACCCAGGAATTTTGTATCTTCAACTTTCTGTATTGGTTGATCTCTACATTTTATGTTAATTTCATCGGGATTACTTTGTGATGTATGGAACCTCATATAATGAGTTTTATCTGCATTGAGTGAGAGACCATTTGAGGAGAACCAATTTAAGATGTCATTAAAAACAGTATTTGTAGTTTGTTCAAGATCTTGATCAATCAAATCGCCAATTAGAACTGTGGTATCATTGGCAAACAGGGTAAATTTGCTGTTTGTCTCAGAACAAAGAGGAAGATCATTAATAAAGATGAGGAAAAGCAGTGGGCCCAAAACGGAGCCTTGAGGCACACCACATGTTATCGTGCCCCATTCAGACGAGGCAGGTTCTCCAGAAGAGCCATTTAGCATTACAGTCTGCTTCCAATCCTGTAGATATGATTGTAGCCACAAGCCAACAGTACCACCTAAACCATAGTATTCTGCCTTTTTCCAAAGAATTTGGTGGTTTACACAGTCAAAGGCTTTCGTAAGATCACAAAAAATACCCACTGGAGACATTTTTTGTTAATGGCTTCCAAAACTTGGTTGCTGAAAGAGAATATTGCCTGTTCAGTACAAAGACCAGCACGAAAACCAAACTAATTTTTGCTTAAGATACTGTGGAAGTTGAGATGGTCTACAATCCTCCTGTGCATGAGTTTTTCTAGAATTTTCGAGAAGGTAGTTAATAGGGATATTGGGTGATAGTTTGTAACAATGCTTCTATCACCTTTTTTAAAGAGAGGAATCACTACAGCCAACTTAAGTCTGTCAGGGACAATCCCATCTTGTAGGGATGCATTGTATATGTTGCATAAGATGGGACTAACAAATTTATAACAGTGTTTCAGTATTTTACTAGAAATATTGTCCACACCAGCAGAATTTTTATTTTTTAATGATCTAATTACTCTTATGACTTCGCTTACAGTAACTGGAGGTAAGGATAACTGTGGGATTCTGTTGCTAATAGCTTTCTGTAGGAGGAACAATGATTCTTCCATAGAACCATTACAGCCTGTCTTCTCTGCTGCTCTCAAAAAGTGGTTATTAAATATTTCTGCAACCAACTCAGGTTTCTTTATGATACTGTCCCCTGTTTTAATCTCTACCTGAGACATGTTCTCTGTTGTCCTGCCAGTTTCCCTCTTTATTACAATCCATATAGTTTTAATTTTATTTTCTGACCTTTCAATTTCTGATTTTATGCACATACTTTTAGATTTATTTATAACCTTCTTGAGAATGCTACGGTAAAGTTTGTAGTGTTGTCGTTTCTTTGGATCATTACAAGTCCTGAGAGAATTGTATAAAACCTCTTTGTTCTACAAGACGTTATTATCCCTGTAGTGATCCAAGACTTCTTGGCATTGCCTATATGACTATTTCTAACTACTTTTTTGGGAAAGATGGACTCAAATACAGACATGAATTCATTTAAAAATGAATTGTACTTTTTGTTTACATCTGTTTCCCTATAAACTGGGCTCCAATCTATCTCTTTTAGGCTATCATTGAATTTTTTAAGGCCCTGTTCATTTATTATCCTAAAAGATTTCCAAGAATGCTCGGAACTGTTGCACACACTGATGTAATTGAGCCTAAGCAATTGACCACCATGATCAGAAAGGCCAAGGATTGGATGCACAGTGATCTCATTGCATTTAGACTTATCTATAAATATATTATCTATCAGACTTTTACTGTTAACAGTAACCCTAGTTGGGAAATCTACTATTGCCATCAGATTATAAGACTCCATTAAATGTACTAAATCAGCTTTACTATTGCTCTCATTTAGTAAATCAACATTAAAGTCACCAGTAATTATCAAGTCCTTGGACTTTGAGTACAGTATGGATGATAAAGAATCCAAGTGCTTAAGAAATACATTCAAATTCCCTGAGGGAGATCTATACAGTGCTAACACTACAGCCGTGAAGTCATTTACAGTAATCTTCAATTTGTTGCTCTATACAATGGCTCTTTAAATCTAATGCATTGTAAGATATGTTGTTTTTTACATAAATTACCACTCCACCTCTTTCCATGATGGTTCTAGAGCAATGTGCTGCCTGACAGTAACCACTTAGCTGTAACCTTTCAATATCTTTCACATGATGTTCGCTAAAACGTAATACATCGGTATCTTTTATTCCTTGTGGTTCCTCTAACAGAACAGTAATGTCATTTACTTTATTACCAAGTCCTCCCACATTTTGGTGAAAAATCGTCATTACTTTGGAATTAGAGACAGATGTAAACTTTTGCCTAAAAATTATCTGTAGCTACAGACACAGTATGTTCATTACTAACAATTTCCTGAAACATTTGAGTTTGAAGCCGAGTCTGACTTGATGGCTGGAGCCATTTAAATGCGATTGGTTCCAACTTTGGGGAACATTTGTGGACTTCTTCCAATATATTTGTTTTTAAAAGGGTACCTAATGCTTTTTTTCCTGATCTGTTCAGGTGCATACCTTGATACCTCAGAAAATGTCCTACCAACCAATCCCTTCTTCTAGTCAAGTTGTGCCACACATTACTCTTTTCCCCAATTCTATTCAGTACCTCCTCATTAGTTAAATGATGTATCCTTGTAATCTTCAGCATTCTGCTGCAGCACCACATTCAGAAAGCTTCTACTCTTCTTGTCTAAACTATTTATTGTCCGTGTTTCACATCCACACATGACCACATTCCGTACAAATACTTTTAGAAAAGACTTCCTGACACTTAAATCTATACACAATGTTAACAAATTTCTCTTCTTCAGAAATGCTTTTCTTGCCACTGCCAGTCCACATTTTATATCCTCTCTACTTCGACCATCATCAGGTATTTTGCTCTCCAAATAGCAAAACTCATCTACTACTTTAAGTGTCTCATTTCCTAATTTAATTCCCTCAGCATCACCTGACTTAAGTCGACTACGTTCCATTATACTCATTTTGCTTTTGTTGATGTTCATCTTATACCCTCCTTTCAAGACACTGTCCATTCTGTCCAACTGCTCTTCCAAGTCCTTTGATGTCTCTGACACAATTACAATGTCATCAGCGAACCTCAAAGTTTTTATTTCTTCTCCATGGATTTTGATACCTTCTCCGAACTTTTCTTTTGTTTTCTTTATTGCTTGCTCAATATACAGATTGAATAACATTGGGGATAGGCTACAACCCTGTCTCACTCCCATCCCAGCCACTGCTTCCCTTTCACACCCCTTGACTCTTATAACTGCCATCTGGTTTCTGTACAAATTGTAAATAGCCTTTTGCTCCTTGTATTTGACCCCTGCCACCTTTAGAATTAGAAAGAGAACATTCTAGTTAACAATGTCAAATGATACGTCTACAAATGATAGAAACATAGGTTTGCCTTTCATTAATCTATCTTCAAAGATAAGTCGTAGGGTCAGTATTGCCTCATGTGTTCCATTTCTATGGAATCCAAACTGATCTTCCCCAAGTTCAGCTTCTACCCATTTTTCCCATTCATCTTTAAAGAATTCGTGTTAGTATTTCGTAGCTGTGAATTATTAAACTGATAGTTCGGTAATTTTCACACCTATCAACATGTGCTTTCTTTGGGATGCAAATTATTATAATCTTCTTGAAGTCTGCGGGTATTTCACCTGTATCATACATCTGGCTCACCAGAAGGTAGTTTTGTCATGGCAGACTCCCAAGGCTATCAGTAGTTCTAATGGAATGTTGTCTACTCGTGGTGCCTTGTTTCGACTAAGGTCTTTCAGTGCTCTGTCAAACTCGTCACACAGTATTATATCTCCCAGTTCATCTTCATCTACATCCTCTACCATTTCCATAATATTGCCCTCCACTACATTGCCCTTGTATAGATCATCTATGTACTCCTTCCACCTTTCTGCTTGCCCTTATTTGCTTATGACTGGTTTTCCATCTGAGCTCTTGATATTCATACAAGGTGTTCTCTTTTCTTCAAAGATCTCTTTAATTTTCCTGTAAGCAGTATCTGTCTTACCCCTAGTGATATATGCCTCTACATCCTTACATTTATTCTCTAGTCATCCCTGCTTAGCCACTTTGTAATTCCCTTCGAGCTCATTTTTGAGACGTTTGTATTCTTTTGCCTGCATCATTTACTGCATATTTTCTCCTTTCATCAGGGAAATTCAATATCTCTTTTGTTACCCAAGGGCTTCTACTAGTCCTCATCTTTATACCTACTTGATACTCTGCTGCCCTCACTATTTCATCTCTCAAAACTATCCTTTCTTCTTCTACTGTATTTCTTTCCCCCATTCTTGTAAATCATTCCTTAATGCTCTCTCTGAAACTCTGTACAACCTCTGGTTCTTTCAATTTATCCAGGTCCCATCCCCATAAATTCCTACCTTTCTGCAGTTTCTTCAGTTTTAGTTTACAGTTCATAACCAACAAATATACAGGATTAATTAAGGCATTTGAAAATAAATGTGTGCCAGGTCACCCATCCTCATTAATAAACAACCAAGCATGCCACTCCACAACCAGTTCCCAGGCTAATCCACTTTTGGTCCAGATTTTGATTTGTAACTGTCTGAACACAAATTTTTACTGGTGCTGATTTATTTCAGCATATTTCTTGAATGCAATACTTGAATATAATGCTTGCCATACTTTTCATCACATAGTTCAACAAATTGGATTCAATTCTTCAGTATACAACATGATTTCACAAAACAGAGATGAAACAAAACTTTACTGAGTTGTGCTATAACCATATCAGTTACATAGCAGTGACTGTTTTCCTTATCTATGCCTACAATTGAACTAAACTGAAACCAAACATGGGCTGCTTCACATGGTATCAACTTACAAAAAGAGACTCTCATACAAGAGAGATAATTTTCACAGAGGTTACATTGATCTCTACAGTGACAATCTTGTATGTTAGAAAGATTAAGTTTCATGCATTATTGTAAAATGTAATTTGTATTAACATTAATAATTATTTTTATCCAATTTTGTATAAGTTGAATGTAGAAATACCTGGATGATGAATTTTTTAGAACACACATATTTTTGCTTAAAATGCATACCAAATAATTTTGTAACTATCCAGTAGGATAAAGAAATAGAAATAATGGATAAATACAATAAACACAGCTCCCTAGTAAAAGTCAAGAATTACAGAAATATTGAATTAAAGTAGTATCAAGAAATTCATTAATAGTGAGGCCAGGGTTGATAGAGCCAATCTGAAAAAAAGAGAATTAGCATTGGGTTTTACAACTGCATGCAGGAACAACCATCCAGCTGTTGTCAACCATGCTTGGGGACAAATGAATGATCAACCATAAGAACTCCTTACCACTCTTGTGGCCAGCACCGGAGTGTGTTGCAGACCATGTGCTGCTGTCTGTGGTGATCACACAACTGTATCCTGCCTTTTGTAAGGACTAGTGAACCATGACGAATTGCAGTGACTTCAGGGCAACTATTGTCTTTGCATAAATGTGTCATTTCTGTTCATCTCATTGTGTACTTCTTTCAGTTGCCTTCTTTAGTGTACTATACTATTAGAAGTTCTTTCAGTGTTTGGGCAAAGTTTCATTGAGCTATGTTAGTTGGCTGTGAAACTTCATGTGCAAGTTTTGTTTGTTTTGTACATCAATGTATCTACTAAACACGTGAAATAATTTGTTATTAATTCATCTGCTCGTCTGTCTGTTGTCATCTGTTGTCTGTTATAGAACATATTGATTGATCCTATTCATGTTTCTAATCACTATTTGGAAATTTTTTCACAAACAAAATTTTATACATACACCACTGTGTTTATATGTAAGATATGTTTCAGTAAAGTAATCAGAAAGACTAAGGAACAAATTCTAAGGAATATTCATTCACTCTTCACTTTGGTCACAGCCAGTCTCTCGTCTGGAACAGTCATTCACTGTTCACTTCAGCCAGTCTTGTTCCTACCTATCTCATTTGCTTGTTTCCACCTGTCTCATTCAGCAAGTCTCATTATTTTTCTGTAGCCACATTTTAGTTCAACTTTTTTATAATTAAATAACTTTTGTAATGTGATTTTTTTTTAGCAGGAGAGGGAAATCTTATAACTGGCTCATAATGAAAACCTCATGTCTCAGAAAAGTTATACATGGTTTTCTCACTTGAAATGATTGCCCATCAAAATATGTGGTATCTTTTTTTGTCACTGGCTTGCTGCAGATTACCTCTCATTAGTTATTGAATTTCTTCCAAAAATAAAGCATGACTCTTGGGGATACTTATTTTTCAAGTTTGGTTGCTCCTTCATGCTACCCCCTAATTTGGTATTTTCACACACACACACACACACACACACACACACACACAAACAAACAAACAAACAAAAGACCTGCGCTTCATTTGGCTCAGTAGGAGAAGAGGAAGGGAGTCTCTCCATTTGAAAAATTGTAGAATGGTATAAAATCTTAATGACATGACACAGTAAAACTCTTCTTAAACTTTTCACTGGACTGACCCCAAAAAATGTAAAATGCAGGAAAGCATAAAATACAGGAAACAATGAGTGAAAATGAATAAATTACTCTTACTGTCGTTCTCTTTATGTTGTTCAAAATATGAAATTAATACAATTCAAATTTTGTCTATTTAAAAATCTGAAATAATTAATTGTTTTTGTTTCTTTCTGACAACAATTAGCTATTTGCTTCCACAAAATCACATTATAAAGATATTCACATTCCAATGTAAGACTTACTATAAAAGATTATTATAAAATTATGGTAAATTAAACTTGTAATACAATATTGATTAAAACACTGATATTGGAAGTCCTTGTAAACAGAGAACAATAGGCATAAAATCTACAGCTTGTTGCTAACAAGACATTCGCTCAGGTAAGGATTTCCTGGGTGAGAATGAGGGTGGAAATTTTCATGTTATAGAGTGTCTTGAGGGGGAATGTTTGTCTGACATCAGGTTGTATCAGCGTAAGATGGTGTGCATATTATAGATTAGCATATTTCACAGGGAAGTAGCAACGATTCATGAAAGCCTATCACAGAGATGACCATCTTCAAAAGTGATGTTTATTTGTATAAATTACTGTAAAATTAAATTAAAGCTGTTGAAATAATGTGCAATGAGCAGAAGGGAGGCAATGTCACAATTGTCACATTGTGATTATCATTAAGGCAGTCACTTAGCATAGTTTCCCACCCTTCTAAACACTGCAAACCTATAATAGATGCAGCTGTGGCCCAACACACTGACAATGAAAATCTTGCTTACTGGACAAATGCTACACTGCATGATCAGTACCTTTGGCTAAAGTCTCTGTTTTCTGGGTTGTTCCAAGGCTGACTTTGAGGAGGAATATGATGCATGTTTCGCACAAATCTGTACAAAAATCAATGATAACAGTCATGATAACATCAAAGGAAACTTAAAATGTGAAAAATGTTGTAACATGGAATCGTTAATGACAAGAAAGCATTGTGTTAAGGGAATAGGATTTCTATTGGGGCTGACAAAAATGAGCTTAAAAAGTAAAATGCAGGAATGTAGAAAAGGAGTTTTATTGCATCTCAAGAAATATTACTCAGAAGCAGCTTTTCAATGAAAAACTTCATTACTTTCTATTTAGTTATTAATACCATATTGCTACAGTAAGTTAAAGAATGCAACCTGAATTTACTAAACTGTCACACAAAACTAGTAGCAGGTATTAATTGCATTGCTGGAGGAATGGAACTCGTTACCACAGAACCCCTTACCAACTTTGTGGCCAGTACAAGAGCAAATTGCAGAGCGTGAATTGCCATCTGTAGTGATCATATATATGCTATTAGGAACCATGTCCTACCTTTTGCGAAGTCCATGGAACCATCAAGTTTCGCAATGACTTCAGTGTAATTATTGCCTTTGAATAAAAGTATCACTTCTGTTTGTCCCAATGTATATTTTTTCAGTTACCTTCTGTATTATACTGTAGCAGTACTTTCTTTGTATGGTGGAAGTTTCATTAGGCTATGTCTCTCAGCAGTGACACATTACGCAATATGACTGACTGATCAAAAACTGATTATGATTTTCAACAGAAAAGATATTCAAAGTAATGATGTATGACATGTCATCAAAGTCTCTCTCTCTCTTTTTTTATATTTATTTACTTATTTTATTTAAAACATGCTTATTTCTTTTCACCAACGAACTTCCAACAATTTCCCAGCATATTTATGTAGTTGCCACCATTGCTGATATAAGGCTTCTAGTTTTAGCATGCAGTCTCTCAGCTGTTGTGACAGAAGTAATTAGTTTTTTAAGTAAATCTTCTCTTCCCACACTGATAGTATGGGACTGATGTGTAAGTAATATACACTTGTGGAAACTGTAAAAGAAAAGTGTCAATGTCACTTTGACAGATAACAATTTACTTCCAGTTATTTCATATTAGCAATGCCCATGTAAATATATATCGTTTTCTGTAAATAAACTGAAAATGAAGACATTGTACTTGCTACAACCATGAGCTTCTCTTTAAAATGAATAATGACTTGGGGGGAAGAGGGGGGGGGGGGGTGTCCATGCTAAGTCACAAACTGATTCTGTAATACATTCTTCCATTCTGCCTGCTATGGACTCCCTCTTCCTCTCTTGCAGGCAATGTCCCATCATGTCACCCAACTAATGTAATTCTTTCTGAGAATGCATTAAGATAAAGAAATTAAACACCTGTCTGCATTAGGTAATCAATGAATTTATCATGCGGAGGTAATATTTGTGCATAGTTGAAACTTTTTCTGGAAATATACCTAAAATCCACGTAGCATGCTCAGTTAGCTAAAAAAGGTATGCAAATGGATGAAAATGACAGGTTCCAGAAAGAGCTGATTTCCAGTGAAATAGTTTCCAAAGATGAACAAGTTCTCATCTCTAATTCATATACAAGGATAAGGCTAATAGAGTAAATAATAGCATGCAAAAATTTAACGGGATGTAGAGGATGCTCCATTGAACAATTTGAGGTAGGGAACTTGGGGTCAGAGAAGCCAACTTAAGGAGATAATAGGAATAATATCACTTTACTGTGAACTTTTTTTATTTACATTAGTTACGGTTAACTGCAAATACCATCATTGACACAATGTGTGTACTATTTGTACTGTATCTTACAAAATGCACTGAAACTAACAGATATCAACCTCAATGCAAGCATGGCATTGGCAAATAAGATTCTGATGCATCCCTGGTGTGTTTCAAATCACATCACAGGAAGCTACAATTCTGGCCATTTCCGTGTCCACTGGGGTCTCACACGCAAGTGACTTTAGATATCCCCATGGGAAATAATCAAGGGATTTAGGTCAGGTGACCTCAAAGGCCATGGAATAGGACCTGCCTTTCCAATCCAGCAACTAGGATATAGAGCATTGAGATGGTTGCAGGCATCTACACAGAAGTGAGGTGGTGCATCAGGTCGTATCCACATCCCCTCATGAACAGCCAAGGGTACATTCTCCAAGAACTCAGGTAGGTGACCATCCAGATTGTCAGGTGGAAGATATGGCCCAATTATATTGTCCCCTACAGTGCCGGTCCAGATATTCACAGGAAAATATACTTTATGGTGTGACTTAACTACAGTGTGAGGGTTTTCTACATCCCATACATGGCTATTCCTGCTGTTCAAAATACCATCATGATTAAATGAGGCCTCATCACTAAACAGCATGATTTGGAGGAAATATAATTGACCAATCCATTATTGGAGCAACAGCTGACAGAATGTGATCCTTGGTGCAAAATCAGTCACAGGCATTGCATGGACTAATTGTGGGTGATATGGGCGTAATTCTTGTTTGTGGAGTACTCACCACATGCTAGCATGTGCAGTGCCCATTTCATGTGCAATATGACGAGTACTTCTTGTGGGGTCTGCTGCAACAATTTCCAGCACCTCCTCCTCAAAATTGGGTGTGTGAGTGGTCCTCATGCTGCCAGGTCCCTTGTTTCTTCTTTCCAATGAACCAGTATCTTGCATCTGCCTGTCGAAAGAAATAAACACTTGTCAGGACAGACGATGCCTGTTAGGAAATCATTCCCTGTACAGCCTTTCAGCAGTGAGAGCATTGCAATGTACTTCCTCATGCACAAGGGGGATGTCAGTGAGTTCTGCGAAACTGTACCAGCACTGCTCCATCTTGTTGTACTGTACTTCTCTGAATTGAACTGAGAAAGGAATGGGTCTGTCATTGATTCATAGCATATTCTGTCATGGGACAATGTAAATACGATACAACAGAGCCACCTTATGGACAAGCAAAATAAACGAAACTTGTATCATGACTTTCTAGCAATGAGGCTCATCCTCCTCATTTCCTTGCAGGAAATAAGGAATGTAAATGTAAATAAACAGCACAGAACATGCAAACTTGTATGCATGTTGTTTGTAAATAAGCTGGAAAACATTAATGCTAGACAAAGCTATAGACAAGTTTATTTCCATATCTCCTTAAGCTGGCTTCTCCGACCCCTACCTCAAACTGTTCAGTAAATCATTATCTATGTCCTGTTACATTTTTGCTTGCTCTTATGGAAATACTGTGTGTATCTGTGTCTATTTACCTATATTTATTTGAAGTGTATGCAAGCTACTGAACAATGTGTGAGTATGGTGCACTGCTACATGCAAGTGAAGGTTCTGTGCAAGACCATCTTTGGCTCAGTCTATGATCTATGTGTACTCTTTGTTTTTGCTGATACATTATTCTGTTTTTTAATTCACTCTGTCACTTGAATACCATTTTGTGTTATGGGTTATTTAAAGCTAATAAAATGAGTACTGCTAACCCCCAACAGTTGATGACCCCAGTGTGATATATGATTGTCACAGGCATTAAATTCGACACGTGTTTGCACTCCATACTGTGCCGCATCGCATGAAGTACAGCAAGGTCAACCACATCACACATCTTCCATGCTCCTTGCCAGCAATGTCATGCATCGAGAGCCTACTGGTTCTACAGTGTTACTATTATGGTAGATCAAGTTCCAGTGTCAGCTGCAGATGCATCTGCTGGTGCAATGATAAACTGCAGCACAGTAATGCCACTGCTGTTCTGTCAGCAAAATCCTGTACTATGGTTTGCACAGTTCGAAAGCCAAGCTGTCTATGGTATTACAAATAATGTAATTATGTGTGGTAGCACTCAGCAAATAAATAGCACTGGATGTGGACTAACATCTGGCAATTAAGAATGCACTAATCACATGACTTTCACAGTCTGAGGCAAGGAGACTAGAAAAACTACTTCTTACTGAAGAGTTGTGTGACCACATGTAACCACAGCTGCTGCACCTATTACTTATGTTGCCAAGCAAAGCAGTCATTGATGACATCCTGCGAAGCTTTGACTATCACCCCTACTGTCTGATGTGCAAAAGATTTTAAATGAGGGGTGGAAATCTAGATGCACTAATGCAAACCACCAGTAGAATATCTGAAATTTATCAACCTGTGTGTGTTGCAGCAGTCAGCCCACAACTGTACACAGGCAGCAACTTTTGCTATGCTACAAGCTCAGATCACTGAACTTATCACACAAGTTGCTGAAATGCGAACTCAGAACAACAGTTACCAATCCTGTTTCAGTTCCGTGCCCAGGAAATGTAGTCACTTAGCTTCAGCTATGATAGCATGTTCAAACCACTACCAATTTGGGTACAAGGCATGGAAGTGTAGCCCAACTTATGAGCAGGGAAACACAACAGTACCTCATTGATGACAGCCATCCATATTTTATCACTGACTAAGGTATGAAATTGCAGTACTTAGTATACACAGGTGAAGATGTATCAGTCTACCCGTCTGCTCATCTGCTATTTCTTAAGCATGATGGTTACCACCTCTTTGCAGCCAATGGCTCCACAATAGCTACATATGGTTGTACCTTGTTAGTGTTAAATCTAGGCCTATGATGCAGACTTGAGTGGAATTTGTCATGGCAGGCATCACACAATCTATACTGGGAGCAGATTTTCTGTCGTTTTATGAACTTGTGTCCAACCTCTAGTATTGACACCTGCTGAACACTAGCACTAACTTAGCTAGCAGAGGACTAGTATGTCATGTAGAAGATGCTGGCATCTGGGTGATAACTGGAGATTCCTTTGAAACAGTTCCCTGAGATCACGTGTCAGGCTCCCACATTCACTGCTGTGTGGCACTCCTCATTGCATTACATTTTGCCCACGCATGGGCAGCCTCTTCATACGCAACCATTTAACTTAACACCAAAGAAACTGAAAGTGGTTAAACAGGAATTTGCATCCATGTTTGTACAGGGGTCTGTTTCATTGTTCATGAGTGGCTGTGTACAGGAGTGAAACAGCATCAGGGTCAAGCTGAGGTTTTTCAGCTCTCTGTGGCTGGAGACAGTGTGTAATGACTTGGATGTTAGGCTAAGGAGGTAGATATGGAGATAATAGAGGATATGAGACTCTGGGTTGGCTTACTGGTCTGCTTTTTAATGTTTCTTCACGTGTTAGCAAGGAACATGCAGAAGAGCACAGAAATAGTTCATAACTTCAGTAAGTGTAGAACACAGGTGAGGCTTACAGCCAATTACCAGAACAAATGGCCACCCCAGCCTGCTACACACACCCCAATCTGGCTACACACACAGTAATGTATGGACTGCAGACCCAGAACCATGAAAGTGCCGGGTTATTTTGCTCTAATTAAACCCCTAGGTCCAAGTACTCATCAAAATGTAAATGACACACAAACATAGGTACATGTAGAAAAATGAACGACAGAAACTGATAACTGTAGCCCAGAGGTATATATAGGCAAACTTTGCAAGTTACATTACAAACACAGTTCATTTTTTGTTTTTGTTTCTAATAGAAAATTAGCAATGGCATGTCTATGAGCTAGTAGTAAGAAAAAATTTAGGTTAAAGCATGACAGACACACAAGTATATTGGAGGACAAACGTGAGTACAGACCAATATCATGCTAAATCAAAGATGTGGCTGTGAGAATGACGTAAAAATCCAGAACAAGAGGAAAAATGAAAGAAACATCCTACAATATTAAGGTGCATTTGCTACAAGAAGAGAGTTTAGGGAATGTGTATCTTGGGGGGGGGGGGTGCAGATTAACTAAGCTACTTCAGCAAATGCAGTCAAGTGGAGATCTACTGAAAAATGGACAAACATTAAAAATATCACCATACCTATAGCTGAGGAAGCACTAGATGGAAAACCCAAAAAATGAGGAGTAAACATTTGGATGAAGAGACAGAAGGAGCCATGCAAAAGAAAAAGAAAATATATAGGAAATTCTTGCAGAAACGGACAGAGAAAGCTAAAGAAAAAATATAACAAAATCAGTAATGGAACCCAGATACATTTATAAGCAAAGTTGAAAATGACACCCATGACAGACAAGAAACTTCATATAAATTGATCAAACAGCTATAAAGAACCGGTAAAGATACAGCAGATGTAAATATCATTACTTCAGAAGGCTGCGTAAGTAACTGTAAGAAATTATGGTGTAATCCAAATGCAGAGAACCAATGGAAGAAAAAGCAGAGGAAGGGATAGATCTAATAGGTTTAACAGAATTAGGACAGAATTTCAAGAAATCAAAAATTGAAAAGCACCCAGATTAGATGGAGTAAACTCAGAAGTTATAATACACTACTGGCCATTAAAATTGCTACACCAAGAAGAAATGCAGATGATAAATGGGTATTCATTGGACAAATATATTATACTAGAACTGACATGTGATTACATTTTCACGCAATTTGGGTGAATATATCCTGAGAAATCAGTACCCAGAACAACCACCTCTGGCCGTAATAATGGCCTTGATATGCCTGGGCATTGAGTCAAACAGAGCTTGGATGGTGTGTACAGGTACAGCTGCACATGCAGCTTCAACCCAATACCATAGCCATCAAGAGTAGTGACTGGCATATTGTGATGAGCCAGTTGCTCACCACCATTGACCAGACGTTTTCAATTGGTGAGAGATCTGGAGAATGTGCTGGCCAGGGCAGCAGTTGAACATTTTCTGTATCCAGAAAGGACCGTACAGGACCTGAAACATGTGGTCGTGCATTATCCTGCTCAAATGTAGGGTTTCGCAGGGATTGAATGAAGGGTAGAGCCATGGGTCGTAACACATATGAAATGTAACGTCCACTGTTCAAAGTGCCGTCAATGTGAACAAGAGATGACCAAGACGTGTAACCAATGGCACCCCATACTATCATGCTGGGTTATACGCCAGTATGGCGATGACGAATACACGCTTCCAATGTGTGTTCACCACGATGTCGCCAAACACGGATGCGACTATCATGATGCTGTAAACAGAACCTGGATTCATCCGAAAAAATGACGTTTTGCCATTCGTGCACCCAGGTTCATCATTGAGTACACCATCCTGTCTGTGATGCAGCATCAAGGGTAACCGCAGCCATGGTCTCCGAGCTGATAGTCCATGCTGCTGCAAACATCGTTGAACTGTTCGTGCAGATGGTTGTTGTCTTGCAAATGCCCCATCTGTTGACTCAGAGATCGAGACGTGGCTGCACGATCCATTACAGCCATGTGGATAAGATGCCTGTGATCTTGACTGCTAGGATATGAGGCCATAGGGATCCAGCACGGCATTCCGTATTAGCCTCCTGAACCCACCGATTCCATATTCTGCTAACAGTCATTGGATCTCGACCAACGTGAGCAGCAGTGTTGTGATACGATAAACCACAATCACAATAAGCTACAATCCGTCCTTTATCAAAGTCAGAAGCGTGATGGTATGCATTTCTCCTCCTTACATGTGACATCACAACAACGTTTCACCAGGCATCGCCGGTCAACTGCCGTTTGTGTATGAGAAATCGGTTGGAAACTTTCCTCATGTCAGCACGTTGTAGGTGTCGCCACTGGCGCCAACCTTGTGTGAATGCTCTGAAAAGCTAATCATTTGTGTATCACAGCATCTTCTTCCTGTCGGTTAAATTTTGTGTCTGTAGCACGTCATCTCCATAGTGTAGCAATTTTAATGGCCAGTTGTGTATATGATAGAAAATTTCTAGAATTCAGAACACTCCATCCCTGTAACAAGTGTTGGCATACAGATGAAAGACTGGAGATGTGCTAAACTTATTTCACTGTTTAAAGAAGGAGGCAGAAGTAACACAACTAATTACAGGGCAATCAGTCTTCTCAATGCTTCTTATAAAATCTACAGCAAAACAATTAATGAAAGGCTTTTAAAAATCACAGATTCAGTTTTATTAGAACAGCAAGCAGGTTT
Source organism: Schistocerca serialis cubense (assembly GCF_023864345.2). Classification (NCBI taxonomy): domain Eukaryota; kingdom Metazoa; phylum Arthropoda; class Insecta; order Orthoptera; family Acrididae; genus Schistocerca; species Schistocerca serialis. Next base: position 332,271,565 of record NC_064639.1, on the reverse strand, counting down.
CAGTAAAAGAAGATCATGTGTCAATGTTGTTTCCACAGTGTTGATGTTGTTTGGAAACATACCTAGCTTTTATTGACTATGAAAAAGCATTTTACTGCATTCACAGAAAAAAGCTCTGGTCAAAATGGAGAAAAGAGGTTTCCCCAAGCATCTCATAAAAGTATTTCAGTATATCCATTATGGATGATGATCTGCAACTGTGACTTAAATTGGCAATTTATTTGAGTATAAATATCCAGCCAGTCTTTTTTTGTTCACTTACTGTGAATAAGTGTCAAACTAAGGGCAGCTAAATCAAGTGTTGAAGATAAAACCAAAATGTACATTATCAGAACAGATTTGTCATGGGTTCCAGGGGGCAGTATCCAAAACTGAACAAAATTTTCGTTTCATAAACTTTTCTTTGCCAGTAACTTAATTACCATCATTTCTGCCACCATGAAGCAATAGGTGTAGTACATTTGGCCCACAATAATATGTTCTTGTAACACCTTCATCAAAAGATGAGCCTGCAGTGGCTCCGCAACTTGTTAATGTTAGAGAAATTAAATCGTATCAAATTCAAAAAGTGACTGGTTGCATTTTTATATCTGAAAAAATCTCCAATGATAAAAGCAGGCCAAAGCTTGCATAAAAAACCTCAAAGTAAGAATAGATACTGGCAGTGAGCTGATACTAGAAATAAACTAGGGAGTAAGGCCAGGCTGTAGTATGTCGCTTACGCTGTTCAAATCTACATCGATGGCTGGGTCAGGGAATGGATAAAGGACAGAATATCTCATGGTATTAGAATTGGGATAGGTGAATTTCTAAATACAATACTGTCTGCCGATGACCTGGTAATCATACAGGACAGTGAAGACAAACTATAAATAGTGGTACTTATATTAAACAGTAAAAGCCTAAATTAAAACCTGAAGATGTTGGCAACTAAAACAAAAGCAATGCCGTTTTTGGGAAAATACCTGTAAGGACCAAGGTAGAGAACAGGTATGCCGCTTCCAGTATCTAAAATACGAAATAACTTTTGAAAAAGAGAAAGACGTAAATAAGAAAATTAATACCTATCCAACACAATTATGAGTGGCATGACAAGAAGAATGTTGAAGGGTAAAATGAAGACAGAAACACAAATGAAATTTTTATAAAGTCGTGGTGGTATCCACAGGAAGTTGTACATCAAGATCAAAAGACCTAAGACAATTCGAAACACCAGAAATAAAGTTTCTTGAATCAGTGAAAGGCTGCACAAGAGATGACAAAATAAGAAATTAATAACTAAGGAAAGAAATGGGAGTACAGCAATTAAATGAAAAAGTAATCGAGTGATATCTGCATTTGGAAGAGAACATATCGTGTCACCTCAGATAATCCCTCGACAAGTGACGGAATACAATCTTATTGGAAGAAGGAGTGTAGGAAGGCCAAGGAAGAGAAGGTGAGTCTGGACAGGCCTGGGTTGGCAGAAGAAGAAGAAACAAAATATTTCACAAGGGTACTGAGCAATTACTTGGTTAGCCAGAAGAAGAACATAAGCTGGCTTACAGGGTGTGTGACCACGCCCAGGAACATATGAGTTCTGGAGAACATAAAGAGATCGCCCTGGAGGACTCTTGCTGTCGAGACACAAAGGGAACACTTTCTGGCGAGAGACGAGAGTGGACACTTGGCATCCGGTCGTCACTGCTACAAACAAGGGACTTCCAAGTCTGGTCGTTGCCAAAGGACGCGCACTTGCCACTGCCACCTAGAGCCTCAGGAAGATGTGGGCGGCTGGCCCCTGAGCTCAAGGCTGCCGCAAACACTGCTAAGAGACATCGCTAGCCAATTCCAGCATGCCTACAGCTACGCCGCCAGCATGTCGACTATCACCAGGTAACTGTGCTTCAGCTCTCTCATGCAAGTATGCCTGTCAATTTCCTTTGTCTCCCTTCAACCACGATTTAAGATCCTGTCTTGTCCTTTCGGAGAATTGCCACACGAAATGGATGTGCTGCGTCAGTCGTTTAACGTTGCTGGTATCAGTTATCACATGAACATTCTCTCTGGATGTCCACGCAGCCCTGACGACCCTTCAGGGTCATCATTTTGTAAGGGCAGCAGTAGCAGATCATACACCTACCAAAGCACAGGTAAGAGGGCTTGTGAGCCCACATATGTCAACATGAACTGTTGCAAACTAGTAGCTAGCAGTGGGACTACGTCGTCTTGCACTCACGCCACAGCATCGACATGCACGGCAAAACTGATGCTATCAGTGGATCACTTGGAAGATAAAATGGCTCACTGTGCTCTTCAGCAATCAAAACAGACTCTGCCTACATGCAAGTGATGGTCGCTTGCGTGTACAACGTGGATCTGGTGAAATCTATCTCACAGGGTGCATTCGTCCAAGACGCAGTGGCCACACCCCAGGCCTTAAGATCTGGGGGTGCAATAAGCTACAACACTCGTTCACATTTGGTGTTTCTGGCGCTAACCAGAACGTGCAGAATGTTGTTACACCAATTCTTTTGCCGTTATTGCAACAGGAAAGTCATGTGTTGTTCCAATAGGATAATGCTCGCCCAAACACTGCCCATGAAACTAAACATGCTCTGCAAGACGTGCAACAACTTCCCTGGCCGCCGTGATCTCCAGACTTGTCTCCAGTCGAGAACGCATGGGGTATTATGGGACGAGAAATGACTCATGCGTCTCATTAGCTAACAACTTTCACAGAGCTACGTGAACAGGTCGAGCAGGTATGGCATAACGTATCGCAGGACAGTATTAACCATCTGTACTATCGAGTGGATGTCAGAGTCAGCTGCTGCACTGGCGCCTATGGAGGCTACACCACAAACTAGCATGGGTGTTTCAGCGTGGGTCTACACCTGGTACCTCAGAACCACTTGTGCTATTGGTATGAGAATGTAATCACTTCATTTACTCCATATGCACTGTTGCAACAATAAATCTTGAGTGAACAGTAAATCTCTAAAAGGGTGCACTAACTTGTTCTTCACAGCGTATAATTTGTAAATGTCACACTCAAGTGCAGTTTAAGATATTGGGGATCCTTTTATTAAATATGCATATACTGAAGAAAAGTGCAATTGAATATAATTAAATCATGAGATGCGTAAAGGTTTCGACCACTGCAACCTGAGCTTTGAATTGGAACTGTGTATGATTGTGAGTTGCTTTTTAAGACGTTAATGGCGTTGTACATCAGAAGTAATTTGAGCTCACGTGACTTGCCCTCGTAACGTTCAATTTCTATTGCCTTTATGGTTATCGATTTAACGTCGGTCTTGCTTTCAACAACGTACGTGGTTTGTAGCAGTGACCTATCTGGATCGTGCCCGATTATGAAACACAAATGTTCACCTCGAAATATTATTTCTTGTGATTGGGGCCACTGGTAGATAGGAACAGGTCAAAGTCAAAGCTGAGAAGGAATTAAGTATCTTCCCTGTCTTGCTATAGATACGTTAAGCCAATTTACTAATAACAATTTTGGCATCCACAAAGTTCAGATAAGAATTGTCAAGGACTTAGATGCTCGATAATGAGTCATATTTCCTGTTATCTACTCGATAAATACTACTGCACTCCATCCCTGTCAAGTTCTGTCCCTACTGCAGCCTCAGGAGAGGTGATACCATCAAGTGATTGGCATAAAATAGTTTCACGACGGAGGTGTTTTAGGCGATACACGGTGCGGAATACAGCACGAGGAATTTTTGTAGTGATTACACTATCACGTACGAGTACACTGGATTGCAGAGCAATGAACGTGTCTCGGTTCTGCTTGCAAAGAGATGAATATTATTCGATGTGTTACGTTTATCCAACTACAAAAAAAAAATGTCAACTCGTAAAGTGTGTTGAGTTCGTTACGGGCGCAAGAGCAATAGCATTAGCCATATACACTACGATAAACCGCGCCAACAGTGTGTGAATGCTCTGAAAAGCTAATAATTTGCATGTCACAGTATCTTCTTCCTGTCGGTTAAATTTCGCGTCTGTAGCACGTCATCTTTCTGGTGTAGCAATTTTAATGGCCAGTAGTGTAGTGTATAGAGGCCAGCATGGAACGCGTGAGTGCATACCGCAGAGGGCGGCCGTTTGGCTGCAGTGCTTGGACCATTTGCACTTCGTATGCAAAAGAGGCGTAACCGCTTATGTATGGACAGTTGGACTTGCTTCCTGCAATTCAAGTGATGGGCGACGAACTGACTTCCAGATGCTGCATCGAACGCAGTCAACGCGAGCTTGTGACATCGAGTGTGCAGGCACGGTAGCTCAGCGTGTTCAGTCAAAAGGATAGCCGGCACGGTAGCTCAGCGTGTTCGGTCAGAGGGTTTAGCTACCCTCTGTAATAAAACAACTGAGTGAACGAATTAACGATCACCTGAACGAGTGTCATCGGACGTCCACCACGAACAAATTCAACGAACAATATAGAACAAAATGAGATCTAAAAAAAAAAAAAAAAAAAAAAAGTGAGGCTTGTTTTTGCTGGTGGTGCCCTGCCGTACTGGCGTCGATAACTCCGCAATACAGTTGTCACAGGTTTGGGCTCTACATACTACGTGACACATTCCGTCTTCTCTTGGGCTGACGCCATTTTGATGCACTCGAAGTCAAATCTGTAATAAAGAACAAAAGAAAAATACTTTAAGAATTGCTAAACGTTGTACAACAAACCATGATTCTCTGTCTCCAACAGTTTCCAAATTATGATTTTTTAAATTTTTTATACGACACCAGGTTTTTATGGGCATCCTGTAAGTTATACTGTGTTTAAAGACGTAGCAGTTACTGGGCCGGTAGCACGCACGACATCTTCTACACTGGAACACAACTCTGTCTAGAGGGTTTATTTTAATCAGTCCTCACATAAAATTTTAATGGCTTTACTGGTTTCAACTGAATAGTCATTATCAGTAACCTATGGATGAGCCAAAGCGTTCTGGGAGTCAACATTTCCATGACGCTCCTACTAGAGGACAATGCGAGTTCGATTTGTGTAGAGGGTTTTGTGTTAGCTGCCGTTGCCTATGCTGTTACCCACCGGACAAGTACTATTGCGCCCAATCCCACTTACTTGTTGCAGTCTTCAGAAGGGTGATATCGTCAAGTCGTTCGCATACAAAAGTTTTCATGATGGCAGACTGTGTCATATGATCAGACACTTATGTATGACATAGCGCTCACCATAGCAGGAATCTCTTGCTCAGACTGTAGGATTGTAGTAGGAGTATTATGTAAACGCTGACTCCTGGACAAGTTTCTGTCCTCAGCGTATACAACTTGACATTCGGTAAACGCATCACAGAATGCAACTATGTGTAGATGTTTGTGGTCCCATGCCAAGAGCCTGGAGAGGCTGTTGTTACAAACAACAGCCAATAGAAGTAGGCATACTGGTGAAAGTAAAGGTCCGTGGGAGGGTGTGAGTCGTAGCTGGATAACTCAATCGGAAGAACTCTCGCAGGAGCTTTATAGAATTGTTGACTCCTAGGAATTAAAGAATTTATATGCACATTGACTGAAATAAACTTTATTGTTCAAAATTATGTGCTCATTTATGTTCTTTGCCAGTAACTTGGTAGGTATGAACAACTGTGTGTGGTCTGGACCAGATAGTGTCATGCCACACACCACGCCCACTTACTTTCACAGTTTTAAATGGATGTACACCATCTCATCAAAGGTATTTGGACACCTGCTATGGATATTAATACGGGATATGTCCATCGTACACCTTTACGTCTTCTTGAATTCTGCTGGAGGCATTTCCAAAGAGGTTTTTTGAATGTCTGTGGAGGAATGACAGCCCGTTTTTCTTCAAGAACCGAAACCAGAGGAAGTAATGATGATGGACATTGGGGGTTTGGAACGAAGCTGACATTCTAACTCTTCCCGAAGGTGTTCAGTTAGTTTCAGGTCGGGGCACTGGACAGGCCAGTCAGTTTCGAGAACTTTATTGTCCACAAAGTATTGCCTCACAGATGCTGCTTCACGATAGATTAAACTAGATTAGATTCAGTTTTCGTTCCTTAGGCCCTAAAAATGTGATAATTCTCGTGGGTGTGGAACATTTCAGAAAGTATAACATAAAAACACAAAACATTTTAATGTAATACTTACTACCCTGATCATTTGTCAGGAGATTGTCGAAATAGGTGAATACAATGCGGTAAACTGGAACTGCTAATATTTACAGAATTAACACGCTGTCAGAATGAGACACTGTTATGCACTATAAATAAATTTATCATACACAAAATACCTAATCTTGACTGTTGTGACCAAGTGCTGTCAAAACTGAAATCTAATAGATATTTCATCTATGGAATAGAACTATCAAAAAGTTCAAAAATGATTCAAATGGCTCTGAGCACTATGGGACTTAACATCTGAGGTCATAAGTCCCCTAGAACTTAGAACTAATTAAACCTAACTAACCTAAGGACATCACACACATCGATGCCCGAGGCAGGATTCGAACCTGCGGTCGCGCGGTTCCGGACTGAAGCGCCTAGAGCCGCTCGGCCACTGTGGCCGGCTATAAAAAAGTCTTTCAAATTCTGTTTAAACCGTGCTTTATCTGAAACTAAGTTTTTAATAGTTGCTGTAATTTATTGAAAATTTGTGTTCCGAAATATTGTACCCCTGTTTGGACCAAGGTAAGTGATTTTAGGTATTTATGTAGATTGTGCTTATTCCTAGCATTGATACTATGTACTGAGCTATTGATTGGAAACAGAGATGTATTACTTGCAACAAATTTCATTAAGGATAAATATAGGCCTACTGAGAAGCAGTGGTTAGAATACAAAGTTCCTTGAACAGGTTTCTACATGATGTTCTTGAAGTTACACCACAAATGATTCTTATCACACGCTTTTTCACCCTAAAAACTTTTACTCGATTTGATGAGTTGCCCCAGAGTATGATCCTATATAACATAATAGAATGAAAGTAAGCAAAGTATGCAAGTTTTTTTGTATTTTTTGTATCTCCTACATCTGACGTCATTCTCACGGCAAATACAGACTTGTTTAGGCGCTTAAGCATTTCTGTGGTATGCCCTTCCCGACCGAATTTATTATCGAGTTGTAATCCCCACTGTCAACCTCTTCGATCTGCATGTCTTCATATGTTATACACATGCTGGAAGGAAATCTCTTACAGGTTCTGAACTGCATATAGTGGGTCTTCTCAAAGTTTAATGACAGTGAATTAGCTTTAAACCACATATTAATGTCTGTGAAAATTTGATTAGCAGCTATTTCTAAATCCGTGTTTGCATTGTCAGGCTGATGCAAACAATCACCGTTTCTGCACTGTCCCTCTATGAACGCAATACACATGTTTCTAAAATTTATTCATGCCGTTTCACATTTAGCGTTTTGTTAAACGCAATAAGGCGATCACATTCTTAGACTGATAAATACCTCCTTATCGTAACATCATCTTCTCTGTACTTCACTGTTGGTATTGCGCATAATGGCACCTAAGGTTCTCTAGGAATTCACCAAACCCAAAGCCTTCCATCGGATTGCCACAGGGTGTAGCGCGATTAACTACTACAACGAACTGGTTTCTAGTAACTCATCGTTCAACGGCGTCGCTCTGTACGTCATCTCAAGCATCGTTTAGGGGTGACTACAGAACTGTGTGGCTTACAGAGGAGTTGCCCGACCGTTGCACCCCATCCTTTTTAACTTCATACGCACAGCCATTGTGTTAGCTGGACTGCTGCTAACACTTTGGAGCTCACTAGTGATGCCCTCCGCTGATTTCATGCCATTTGTTACAACCACCTTCTGCAATGTTCGACTTTCCCTGTCCGTCAGTAGATTAGGTCTATCTGGTCTTGGCTTATCTACGGCTGACCCTTCACATTTCTGCACGACAGTTACGTCACCAACAGTCGACTCTGGCAGGTGTATAGTGGTTGATACGATGGCTTTGTCACTCAGGTGACTTCCAACGACTGTTCCAAGTTCGACGTGATTGAGTTCTCTCTCTCAACCCATTCTGCTGTTAGTGCTTCTCTGCTGGTAGCACAATAATCTCCTCCTTCTTCTATAGTTGAGGGGATCGCTTCTCGTGACATCTAACGCTTAATTCTACATTGCATAGGAGCGTTCAGATACTTTAGATCAGATAGTGTATAACATACTCTGAGATTAACATACTATGAGATTACGGACAGAAAGTATGCAGTATTAAAAATTTCTGAAGTCTGAAGATGATAACATACTGCTGGAAGTAATAGCACAACAGTAAAGATTTTAACAGCTTTATGGTCGTTATGTGTAAACAATGTCTTTTATAAAAGTTGTGGAGGACAACTTATAGAAAATATTAGATAGGCATACATGTTTAACTCTTGTTGAAGAAAGAGAAGAATTTGCATTATGTTTTGCGTCATTTTTTTCCCGCTATGTAGCTTTGCTGCAGTGCCAGTAGAGCACTAAGGGAGTCGAAGCGGATGAGAGACTTTGTGCTTTGAACATGCTTCATCTGCCCCACTTCCTTCAGGACTGTATGTAGCTCTGCACTAAATACGCCCCCCCCCCCATCCCCCTTTTGTTAGGGATGGTTACCTGTAGTAGCAGACGATAAAGAACACAGCGCGATGCTATCGGAAGTAAAGCCGTGAAGGTAGGTCGTGAGTCGCGCCTAGGTACTTCAATCTGCAGGAACGTTATCCGCTAAAGGGAAGGTTCCGTGCTCGATTCTTGATCCGGCACCCAGTTTTAATCTGATCAATGAGGAGCTTTCAAAACAGTTTACATACCGCTGCAGAGTGAAAAATTATCTACACTCCGCAAACCACCTTACGGTGTGTGGCGAAGGTACGGATTAAGCAGTAGAATACCTTACACACATCACGAATGCCATACTTACACACCAACACTTCCCCGCCATTTGGAAGACGGCCAAGGCCCTGACGTTCAGGAAGCCGGGGAAAGACCACTCCCTCCCACAAAATTACCGACCCATCAGTCTGCTGAGCGCGCTCAGAAAGACCGTTGAGAAGGTAATATTAAAACGACTCACTAGCCACTGCATTACAAACGACACCCTGAGGCCGGAGCAATTCGGCTTCAGGAATCACCACTCCACAACACAACAACTCATCCGCGTCGTTGAATACATAACACGCGGATAAAACACCAACAAAGCAACTGGGACAGTGTTCCTGGACATCAAAAAGGCCTTCGACCGTCTGTGGCACAACGCCCTCATACGCAAACTCAGAGACGCAGGGTTCCCCGACGGGCTCGTACGTCTCATACATTCATATCTCACGGACAGGAGTTTCAACACCGATGTGCAGGGCAAACAATCAACACGTCATGGTATTCAGGTTGGAGTACCCCAAAGAAGCATCCTAGGGCCCATACTGTTTAACCTCTACATTAATGACCTTCCAGCTACACTAAACTGCCATCCTCGAGCAAGACTGGAAACCGTCTAACATTAACTCAGAGCGGCAGAGGCTTGGTTGGTGAAATGGCGTGTTAGAGTAAACTTCGACAAATGCGAAGCCGTTCTGTTCACTAGAAGACTGAAACTACTGCGCAAACATCAAGACTGCAACCCAATAACACTACAAGCACGCCCAATACGTTTCCGTGAGAAGGTCAGATACCTCGGTGTATCTGGACCGGAAACTTCCCTGTGGGGACCACATTCAACACATGACCTAAAAAGCAAACGCGAGGCTCAAACAACTCTATCCTATGCTTAACAGGCGTAGCACACTGAATAGGAGGGTGTCCAGGTCCATATACACCACACCTCTGATGAAGTATGCTGCTCCCGTCTGGGGATACGCTGCGCCCACACGCCTGCGCCGTCTGCAGCTCATACAGAACAAAGTACTCAGAATCATAAGCGATGCTCCGCGTTACACACGCGCCGCGGATCTTCACCGGGAATATCAGCTAGATACCCTCTTGCAGGTATTCCAAAAACTCTCCACACGACTGTGCAGAAACACGAGACATTCGCATAACCCGTTTATTATTTCTCTGGGGAACCACAATCACAACCATAGGTGGAAACATAATAGACCAAAGGCACTATTAGCAAGAAACTAAGCATCTATGGTCCACAGCACGCTAACACAACAATGCTGGCGAGCTCCTGCAACACAGCTACTACTGGCAATCCCAAATGCTCGACCCACCGAAAAACAGGCAGTCGCAGGGAAGCCGCACTGTACACAACACGCAAACCAGCCCCCCCCCCCCCCCCTACATTGTGAGCTGATCTATGGCCGATCGCCCACTAATGTATGACGACCTCGGACTCTTACAGGGACGAAGTCGCTGCAGCAGGCACAGGAAAATTCACAGGAGCCCAGCTGCAGCGCCCGGACTGACCCATCTACAACGAGCACCCGCAACGACAAAGGTGACGATGCACGATACCTTGCACTAACATAACCTCACCTTGCATGCAATGTCGCAGCTAGCAAGCCGCTACTGCCCGTACTACCCGTTCTACTGTCGCAGAGGTTTTTCCCTTGGCACTTACCTTGGCACTTTTTTCCCTCTGCCCTTACAAACCGCTACCCTTCTCCTGATGGACCATGTCAATGAGTAATCCTACCCAGACGCATGGACAACATCACAGCCCGCATCCTGTGACTCCTGATTCGAAAACTAACGTGTTATACGGAGGTGACAGTAGAACTTTTGGTTTGGTCAACACGTCGGTGTGGGCGTGGAGGTGTCCCATCTTATACGAAAAAAAAAAAAAAAACTGGTGTACTACTGTCGCTGGAAGAGCAATGGTTGCTAAGCCTTCGTTTGAGCTGTATCTCTCTAATTTTACGTTCATGTTCCTTTTTCGAGGTATATAACAGGAAACGGCAAGCCATAAATTGACTCTTCTAGGGACGTACGTCATAAAAATTTCAACAGTAAACCGCACCGTGGTGCAGAACGCCTCTCTTGTAGCGTTTGCCACTGGAGTTCCTGAGCATCTCCGTGACGGTTTTATGCTTTCTAAATCACCTTGTAATGAAACTCGCTGCTCTTCTTTGGATCAACTCTGTTTCCTCTATCAATCGTATCTGGAAGTGATCCCAGACTGATGGACAATATTCAAAGGTTTTCTCGAGGATTCTTCCAATGAATGCTGATATCTGGATGACCTGATATTCGTTTTAATCATCCCGCACGCGTACTTCTAGATATTTTATGGATGAATTTGCTTCCAGTGAATGATCTACAACAGTGTAATCATGAAATAATGGGTCTTTCGGTCTATTTATGCTTAATATGCTACATTTGCTTACTTTAGAGGTCACCTGCTGATCCCTATAGAAAGCGCCAATCCTCGGCAGGTGTTCCTGCATTTTGGTACAAATTTCTAGCGGTGCAACTTTTCTGTATACAGTAACATCGCCCACGAAGAACCTTATGGACTTCCGACGTTATCCAACACGTTCTTTATATATAATGTGAAAAGTAATGGACCTATAGCACTCCACTGAGATACGCCCGAAGCTGTTTTTAGGAATGAAGATTTCTGTGTTCGAATTCCAGCCCGGCACACAGTTTTAATCTTCTAGGCACTTTCAATACAGCATGACTGTGGCCTCACCCTGAAGAACCGTTGGCGGCACTGCACCTTCTACAGTCTTATGCTTTAATATGCGTTTGTCATGAGCTATCCGAGTATTCAGCAGATACAGCACAAGCTGTAAAACGCATTCTGCTCCTTAATCACTTTAGCAACGTGACGAAAGAGATTCAATTTGCGATCACGGACGCTAGTTGTTCTAGAAACTCTTACCGAATGGCCTCTTAGAAAACGGGGATCGTTGTAATTGATTATTTTACCTTATTATGTAATATGCCAGTTGCTTTTAACCGAGCATTCCAAGTTCACCCTCACTAATCGTTATACACTACATGACAAAAAAAGTGAAGCACCCAAAAGATACGGTTGAGTATCAATATAACTTCGCACGCATACACGTCATCAGCGGATATGTAAATGATTAGATTGCAGTTCTCTGCGACGGATAGAACGGCCGACAGAATGCATTAGTGTTATTCGTCTTAGCGCTATTACCAGGTCTAGTAAGGTATGTTAGGGGCGTGAGTGATCACTGTGAAGTGCCGCGGCTCGTGTGAGACAGCGTTATCAGTACCTGACAGAGGTTGAAATGGACCTCATTGTGGGTTTTCATTTGGTCGGTTGGTCGAATCGCGCAATATCCAGATTTGTGGGACATTAGGGTGTTACAGTGGTCCGGTGTTGGACTGCTTGAGAAGATGTCGTCAAGGTTCCGAACGGCCACGTCTGACCACCACAAGCGTGGATCGCCCTATTGGGAACCAAGCGCATCGTAACCTCCTTACATCTTCGTCTGCCATCCGGAAACAAGCAACGGATTCCCTGTAAAATTCTGTGTTATCTCGTACATAGATCGGAGATTACTAGCAGCCGCTCTGGGGATTAGCCGTCCCATGACTAGGCTACAGTTAGCATCACATCACAACCCTGTTGATGAACAATGTCGCATTGTGTTGAGCGATGAGTGGCGGTTCTGCACTATTCCGGATAACCATCGTCGACGAGTGTGGTACCGGCCTTGGGAGAGGTCCGATTCTTCCAATGTTTGGAGAGACACAGCGCCGTTACTCTTGTCGCTATGGTGTGGACGGACATCTGGTATTACTACAAGACTGGTAGTAACTGGGGGAACAGTGACAGCACAACGCACATCCTGCTTCTTCATGTTTTAACACCAGTTCAATAGACTCGTGGTGCTATTTTCCAACGGCCCAGTACTCGTCCGCACGCAGCACAGCACATGCCTCCATGAACTGTCCGCGTGATGGCCAGCAAGATCCCCAGATCTGTCCCCGATAGGACTTGTGTGGGACCAGCTGTGACGCCAACTCCAGCCCAGCGCCAGTATGGATATTAAGGACGAGCTACAACAGTTCTACTTCGACATCAATACTCCGCAAGGCACCTGACGGTGTGTGGTGGAAGGTACTTCTGGTACCACTGACTCAAGACCTCTTCCCTGCTCCACTCTCAAATGGCTAGCGGGAGGAAGGATCGTCGGTAAGCCTCTGTATTAGCTCTATTTTCTCGACTTTTCTCATCGTGGTCATTTCGCGAGATGTATTTGGACGGATTAAGAAAAGCTAGATTAAGAAAAGGCAAACCTACGTTTATAGCATTTGTAGACTTAGAGAAAGCTTTTGACAATGTTGACTGGAATACTCTCTTTCAAATTCTGAAGGCGGCAGGGGTAAAATACAGGGAGCGAAAGGCTATTTACAATTTGTACAGAAACCAGATGGCAGTTATAAGAGTCGAGGGGCACAAAGGGGAAGCAGTGGTTGGGAAGGGAGTGAGTCAGAGTTGTAGCCTCTCCCCAATGTTATTCAATCTGTATATTGAGCAAGCAGTAAAGGAAACAAAACAAAAATTCGGAGTAGAAATTAAAATCCATGGAGAAGAAATAAAAACTTTGAGGTTCGCCGACGACATTGTAATTCTGTCAGAGACAGCAAAGGACTTGGAAGAGCAGTTGAACGGAATGGACCGTGTCTTGAAAGGAGGGTATAAGATGAACATCAACAAAAGCAAAACGAGGATAATGAAATGCAGTCGAATTAAGTTGGGTGATGGTGAGGGAATTAGATTAGGAAATGAGACACTTAAAGTAGTAAAGGAGCTTTGCTATTTGGGGAACAAAATAACTGATGATGGTCGAAGTAGAGAGGATATAAAATGTCGACTGGCAATGGCAAGGAAAGGGTTCCTGAAGAAGAGAAATTTGTTAACATCGAGTATTGATTTAAGTGCAGGAAGTCGTTTCTGAAAGTATTTGTATGGAAGTGAAACATGGACGATAAATAGTTTGGACAAGAAGAGAATAGAAGCTTTCGAAATTTGGTGCTACAGAAGAATGCTGAAGATTAGATGGGTAGATAACATAACTAATGAGGAGGTATTGAATAAAATTGGGGAGAAGAGAAGTTTGTGGCAGAACTTGACTAGAAGAAGGGATCGGTTTTGACATGTTCTGAGGCATCAAGGGATCACCAATTTAGTATTGGAGGGCAACGTAGAGGGAGACCAAGAGATGAATACACTAAGCAGATTCAGAAGGATGTAGGTTGCAGTAGGTATTGGGAGATGAAGAAGCTTGCACAGGATAGAGTAGCATGGACAGCTGCATCAGACCATTCTCAGGACTGAAGACCACAACAACAACAACAACAACAACAACAACAACAACATTTGGGCGGAAGTGATATGTTGTCCGACTCTTCCCAGAAAGTACTCTCTCGGAGCTTCAACAGTGAACCTCTCTGTGATGCACAACGTCTCTTTCGCAGCGTCTGTTGCTAGAGTTTTTGAGCCTTTCTGAAACTCCCTCGTGCCGACCAAACGATCACGCGAGGAAAAGTTCCGTTCTTCATTGAATCTTCTCTGTCTCTTCTATCAGTGAAACCTGGTATGGTTCCACGGTGATAAAAATACTCAAGAATCGATCGAACAAGCGCCTTGTTAGTCACTTCTTCCATGGATACGTTACATTTCCTTAAGATTCTTCCTACGAATCTAAAATTGGCACCTGCATTTCCTACTATTTGTTTTATGTGGTCATCCCAATTTAGGTTTCTCTGGATAGTTACTCCAAGATATTTTACAGTAGGTGCTGCTTTCAGTAATTTCTCTTCAATAGTGGAGTCATACAGCAGTGAATTTCTTTTCCTTTGTATGCTCAGTATGTTACATTTATTTACTTTCAGGATCAACTACCAGAGCTTGTACCATTCACCATTTCTCTGTAGGTCATTTAGCAAATCGATACTGTCTTCTGGGGTTGCTACTTTCTTATAGACAACCGCGTCATTTGTGAACTGTCTTAATGAGCTTCCGACGCTTTCTGTTTGATAATTTATATACATTGTAAACAGTAACGGTCCTATCACAGTTCCTTGGGTACACCGGAAATTACTTTTACGTCTGTCGATTTTGTTCTGTTGAGAGGGACGTGTTGAATTCTATCTGCAGTAATGTCTTGAATCCAGTCGCAAATCTGGTCAGATACTTGATGATCTCATATTTGTTTCGCTAAAAGTCAGTGCGGGGCGGTGTCACGTGCCTTCCTGAAGTCAATGAACACAGCATCAGCCTGAACGCCGTTGTTTACAGCGATGGCTCTCATGGAGGAACAGAGCGAGCCGAGTTTAGCAAGATGTCTGTTCGCGGGATCCACGTCGATTTTCGTAGACTAGATTTTCGTTCTCTAACAACGTCATAATTCTTGAACATAAAAAATGTTCCATAATTCTACAACAGATTGTTGTCAACGATATAGATTTTAATTATGTTCATCTGTCCTACGAACTTCTTCAAAACTGGAATGACCTGCTCTTTTTTCTAGTCGCTAAATACCGTTAGTTGCCCCTGAGAGCTATGATAAACTGCTACTAGAAGGAGAATAAGTTATTTCGCATAATCTTTGTAGAATTTTACAAGTTTTTCATCTGATCCTGATGCCTTTCCACTACTAAGCGATTGTAGTCGCTTTTCTGTTCCGCAGTCAGCTATCTCAATATCTGCTATTTCGAATTTCGTACGGTGATTGAAAGAAGCCACCGTATTAGGATCTTCTGCGGTGAAACAATTCTGGAAGACCGAATTCAGTATTTCGACCTTCTCTCTATTATCTTTCGTTTCAATTACAGCATGGTCTCTGAATTCGAATCGCTGATTTTATGTAAGACCTCTTAGGGCTTTCGGTCAGATCGGTTGACAAAATATTTCTTTCACAGTCACTGAACGCTTCTCACATTGCTTTCCTTACGATCATTTTCGCTTCGTTCAGCGTTTGCTTGTCTGCTAAGTTTTGATTTCTCTTGAATCTGTTTCGAAGCTCTCTTGTAGGCTAGTCTGCCTTAGGTGGGCATACAATGGCCTTATGGCACCCATCTGAACCGAAACAGTGCATGGATCCAAGCCAGGAAGGGGGGGGGGGGGCGGGCGACATCGTACTGGGAAGTGGGATCATACTCCAGTTTCTTTATAATCGTTACTCGATTTTGTATTCACTGATATAACATAACATCCCCTCTCGCCCGTGATGCTTCATTTCGTTACCTCTTTCCCTTCTGGGTAGTACACTTTTTTCTGTCACGCGATGTAATTTTAGCCATCCCGTAACAAAACTCACTGACTGCCTGCTCTAAAACACACAATCCCTTTTACTGCTGATTTGGTCGATTATGATATGAACTGTTTAGCGCAGAAAATAAAATAAAATTGTCATCCCCCCCCTTCTCTCTCTCTCTCTCTCTCTCTCTCTCTCTCTCTCTCTCTCTCTCTCTCTCTCTCTAGACATGCAGCATCCTTTGAAGGCCTGACTTCGTTGTACGTATTTTGTTGGTTGATATCTTTAACAAGCGTCCAACTTTAGCAGTACTTGGACTCACGTCCGATTGCCCTGATCGCTTAGCGTTTTTATTATTCTATGTTTTGTACACATGGTCTTCAAATATTGATCTAGGTACTCGTATCCTGTGTCATCTCTCTGGATTGACTGTACCCGTATAAGGTTTCGCTTATTTGGCCAATTGTGTCTACTTCCTGAATTAAGTTCCTGGTATTTCTTTTTTTGATGTCCGGCATCAAAAAATGGCTCTGAGCACTATGGGACTCAACTGCTGTGGTCATAAGTCCCCTAGAACTTAGAACTACTTAAACCTAACTAACCTAAGGACATCACACACATCCATGCCCGAGGCAGGATTCGAACCTGAGACCGTAGCGGTCGTGCGGTTCCAGACTGTAGCGCCTTTAACCGCTCGGCCACTCCGGCCGGCTGTCCGGTATCGTTTCTGTGTTTAGTTCGGCGTGTATGTCTCTGATTCTAGAGCACTTTGGTGCTCTTAATTTTAGTCTGAAACATTTATTTGGTATGACTTGTAATAGCTTTGTGTTAGATGGGCAAGCAATCTCCCAAGTCAAACATCCTATAACAAGGGTGGTGCATTGTAGTTTTATACAGTCGTACCATCGTAAGGATATACAACTGCTTCACAGTTCATGTTACACGCTTCTAGAGGTTGTAGAGGGGACTTAGTAGCTCGAGTTTTACATAGGAACCCACGTCCGGAAACGTCAGAGTGTCAAATATATAGGCGGCGGTACCTGTTAATGTATGTACATACGGGGTGATTCTGTGATGATGTTACAAACTTCCGAGGACGACGGAGACGGATAAAGGTATCAGTTTGAGGTAAGGGCGTCAGGTTCGGAAACAAACGAGTCGAAATATCATTCTGATACCTCTGACAGTGGAATACTCTTGTTTCTATGAACGTAGGACACACCACTTTCAGAGGTGTTAGTGTGGACCATGAAGGCGGCCGAGGTGGCCGAGTGGTTCTAGGCGCTTCAGTCCGGAACCGCGCGACTGCTACGGTCGCAGGTTCGAATCCTGCCTCGGGCATGGATGTGTGTGATGCCCTTAGGTTAGTTAAGTTTAAGTAGTTCTAAGTTCTAGGGGACTGATGACCTCACATGTTAAGTCTCATAGTGCTCAGAGCCATTTGAACTGTCCACTTTCACTTCCGTACATGGGAGCACTCCATTCAAATACCTTCAGAAAAGACTTTCTAACGCATTTGAACCATTTTTGGAGCATGACAAGAAAAGTGTCCAATAAACATGACCTCTAAAATGCATACCTGAAGAGCCATGAGCACTTGTTCATCTTCGCTAGTCTCAAACACATTTCCTCTATTGATTAAGTGCTCGTAGCTCGTATTTTAGAGTCCATGTTTAGTGGTGCATTCTACTTCCTCTGAAAGTTGCCTACCCTACAATTTTAGCAACAACAGCACCATTACATGGATTCCACTGCCAGAAATATCAGAACGGCTTTCGCTTACAACTTTCGACCCGTTCGTTTCCGATACAAGAACCTTAACCTCAAATTGATATATTTATCCTTCTTCAATTTCCTAGAAACTTTATAACATCCCACGGAATCACCACGAATACACATATATTTAGAAGCGCCGGAGTGCCTATAACTCTGACGCTCTGTAGCGTCGTTGGATGCGATTTCCGGACATTGGTTCCTGTTTAAAACTTGATCTGCGAAGTCCATTCTACAACCTCTAGAAATGTGTAACATGAATTGTGAAACACCCTGTACGGCTGTCTGCAACAATACAGGAAGGGCCAGAAGGCCACAAAAATCCATGACGTCATACATCATTGCTGTGGAAACGCCGATCTCCATTGTTAAAAAAGCATAAAAGAAAAGCACGATGGTCGCCGGGTAACAATTAGGCTTCTTACCTCCAGGCAGTAGAGACGCGCTGTGGTCGCGGTGCTGGTCTGCGCAGTTGAACATCCCGCCGCCCTAGCAAGATGCCAGCCGCCACACACAACTCGAGGACGCCTCGCCGCCGCCGCCTGCTCACCAGAGTCGTGCAGGCCGTCAGAGAGCTGCACGAAACTCGTGGCTGCTCTGCTAAGCAGATCCTCGGCCGTCTCAATGTAGACCCCCACGCGCGGACCGAGGTGAGGTGCTGCTCCGATGTCACTTGTGTACAAATTACGTAGGAGCGTCAGAGATTTAGCAACGGTGGGTGATCCGTCTGCGCAGGTCGACAAGTCGCGCCTGGTGCACATCCTGAAGAAAGGTGTCGAGGCGGGGTTGCTGACTTACCGCGGAGGGCGGTACCGGGTGGCGAAGGTCCAGGGAGGCAAGGAGCTGTGCTCCAGGAGGCGACGCCGCAGCTGCAGGAGGCGGGGCCGCAGCTGCAGGAGGCGGCGGCGCAGCTGCAGGAGGCGGCGCCGCAGCTGCAGAAGGCGACGCCGCAGCTGTAGGAGGCGGAGGCGCAGCTGTAGGAGGCGGCGGAGATCCTGCAGGCGCAGGAGGCGGCGTTGCAGTAGGCGAAGGCGTCGCTGTGTCAGACGGAGGCGAAGGTACCTCTTGGCTAGATTTTAAACCACCACTTCGTACATTCCCTGTGCGCCACTTGGGGCATGCGCCACTTGGGGCATGCGCCCCCCAAACTATTGTGCACACACGATTCTCACCGTGGACTGTCGCTGCAGGTCGTGCAGACGCCGCCGCCGCCGCAGCGTCTGCTGCCGTCGCAGAAGGCGCCGCTCGCGCTCGTGCAGGAGGCGCCGGCGTCGCTGCAGCAGCGTGGACGGACTGTCCGACAACGGATCCGTGCGGCGCGGCATCAGGAAGGTCGTGCTGAACGATGTGGAACCCATGGACACGGAGAACGACAACTTGGTGGCTGGCGGGCTGGAGGAGCACGTGCGCCAGGACTAGTCGGACCGAAGCGACCTGCCCGAAGTGGCTGGCAGTCTCTGCAAATTTTATGTGTATCGAAATTTGAATTGTCTGAATAAAATAGTATGTGTGGACTTCGTCTTTGAATTATCTGAATTATCTGAATAAAATAGTATGTGTGGACTTCGTCTTCTCCATTGATATGCAGGCTGCCCCATTTATCTTCAAGTATCCTTCAATCCAGAAGCAAAAAAGTATCAAGCTACTAGAAGATAAACTAAAACATCACGTTACTAAAAACAACTTAATACAGAACTGACTTCGAGTAGTCTGTACTGCCACACTGTGCAGGGGGCATCTGGGGTAATGCAACTCGCTCACTTGCTGGAATAGACGTTAATGGAATCTCAAGGAGGCCGGCCGGAGTGGCCGTGCGGTTCTAGGCGCTACAATCTGGAGCCGAGCGGCCGCTACGGTCGCAGGTTCGAATCCTGCCTCGGGCATGGGCATGGGTGTGGGTGGTGTCCTTAAGTAGTTCTAAGTTCTAGGCGACTGATGACCTCAGAAGTTAAGTCGCATAGTGCTCAGAGCCATTTGAAACACAATGAAAATGCACACCGATCATTGAGTGAACCGTCTTCAGCTGAAGGTTTGTGTGAGTAAAATGTGAACTAACGGAAAGAAGGCAGAAATGTTACTCGTCCACGGAGAGAGTACCACGCAGTCAGGAGGTACCTGGGGTAATGTAACTCACCCGCTTGCTGGAATAGACGTTAAACAAATGGAAACACCTGTGTGAGTAAAATGTTAAATGAAAATAAGATGGAACTGGCGTCGTATTAGTATGTGGTGTACACTACTTTTATGAATGCGAATCTGTTCACCTGCCTCCGTAGACGTGGTCACCAACGCACGCCCTTGCGGTGGCGCTCCACTTGGCATAAGGCAGTTCGAATCATGGTGGCGGGAAATATTTCACTTTCGGCTTTTTGCGTACAAGGGGCTGAGAAATGATAGCGTAAAGTAACCGATCACCAGTTTCTCCAACGTCTTTGGTTAAATTCATAAGGTGTCCGCTGTGTCTCATGACCTGAGGGCACGTGACATGTTAATGGTGATCATTCGGATGCGGACGTTACGCTCGACGGCCCCTTTGGCGCCATTGGAGAAGAGTAGGCTATGTGCCAGCAACGGGTTTTGCACTCTCGACATCTACATATATACTCCTCAAGCCAAAGTACGGTACGTGACGGAGGGTAACTTGTACTACTACTATAGAGCGAGGGATAAACGGGTCTATATGCCTCCATATGAGCTCTAATTGTTGTATCGTGTCACTGTGGTCCTCGTCCATACGCGAATTGTATGTTGGCCGTAGTAGAATCGTTCTGTAGTCAGCTTTAAATGCCGGTTCTCTACATTTTCTCAATAGCGTTCCTCCAGAAAAACGCCGCCTTCACTCCAAGTATTCCCATTTGAGCTCCTGAATATCTCGTAATATCTGCGTTGTATTCGAATCTACCAGTAACAAATCTATAGGGTAGGGCATATAAAAGTGGCGTGGACGAATGGATATGATTCGACGTGAACGTAAGCATATAACCACACCCCTTGATACGCACACTATGCCTACGCCCGCCACGTGATCCACACAGATTCAGAGCGTAGTGCGAGCTATGTTAGTGTGAGTCGAGCAGTGCGAAGAGGACAATGGTACTCGCTGTGGAGCAGCGGGTGTTCGTTGTGGGAAATTACGTGGCAACGAAGTCTTGGAAAAGGTGTGGTCAGTTTAAACGTGTCAGAGTGCCAGCAAAGAGTGCCATGCAACGCTTAATCCGAAAATGGTGTCAGACAGGATCTGTTTTGAACAAGTCAAAAACCACGTGGGTGCTGTTCAACAGAAAATCCTTCAGAGCCCTACCAAATCAACCCGACGCCTATCGTAAGAGACATGGATATCATGTCGATCATGCGGACGAATACTCCACCTGGATCTGCACATGCATCCCTAGCGTGTGTCTATTGTTCACCGCCGGCCAGGGTGGCCGTGCGGTTCTAAGCGCTTGAGTCTGGAACCGCGCTGCTGCTACGATTGCAGGTTCGAATCCTGCCTCGGGCAGGGATGTGTGTGATGTCCTTAGGTTAGTGTGTTGTCCTTAGGTTAGTTAGGTTTAAGTAGTTCTAAGTTCTAGGGGACTGATGACCTCAGAAGTTAAGTCTCATAGTGCTCAGAGCCATTTGAACTATTTTTGTTGTTCATCCACTAAAACCGGTTGATGCTCCTCAGCTTCTCAGGTGTTATACCGAATGGCGAGTGTGGATTCCGCGTAATATAAGAGCGGAGTGCAAGAAGGTGTTAACCACATTGTGTTCGCCTGCCAGCGACCGCTTTCGTTAGTTGCTGAACTAGGGATTGACGTGATATCACGGCATCCCAATGATTCTGTCTACCGCCGTCAGTTTTCAAACCAGCAGGGATGGGAAACGAGAGCGTGTATCGAACCACTCGAGAACTTACCGATGCGTCAGTCTCATTCGGGAATGTAAACACTCTTCTGAGTCATGAGTAGACAGCATTCTTGAGTGTCTGGTGGCAGCAAGGTCGGTGCATTGCGGAATGGACCAATAAGCTGTGCCAATAGGCCGTATCATAAAGTTAGGAGTGGCCGTCCTATTCACAGCGAACGACGCGCGGGCTGTCGACCGCAGTCTACTTTGTAGTAGCAATAAAACGAAGGCCATTTAACTTTTAGTTCTGGTCCTCCGTTTCTCTATGGCGTATTTTATAGACCTTTCTCCACGTACGTGGTTTTACCTGCCGGCCGGAGTGGCCGTGCGGTTCTAGGCGCTACAGTCTGGAACCGCGCAACCGCTGCGGTCGCAGGTTCGAATCCTGCATCGGGCATGGATGTGTGTGATGTCCTTAGGTTAGTTAGGTTTAAGTAGTTCTAAGTTCTAGGGGACTGATGACCTCAGCAGTTAAGTCCCATAGTGCTCAGAGCCATTTTTTTGTTTTTTTTTGTTTTTTTTTTTGTTTTTACCTGTCTTCTCTTCCGCCTATTGGGATTGACGTGTAGACAATTTTAATTCCTCTCTTTGTCTTCGTATTATACAGTTTTGACATGGGCACGTATCATCCTTGTTGTTCTTGCGCCGTAAAACAAAACAAAACTGAAGTCCCAGAAAAAAATAGTATATCGTTTCTGTTCCAACTAGCTTACATTAGTTTCCAAAGCCGAAATACAGTACTTAAGATTCGCATTTTGAAGAACCAAGATTTGATTTTTGAAGAATCAAGAAAATTTTTTAGGCTGTCAGGTATTAACTGTGGTGTCACCGCCAGATACCACACTTGCTAGGTGGTAGCCGCGGTCCGTTAGTGTACGTCGGACCCGCGTGTCTCCACTATTAGTGATTGCAGACCGAGCGCCGCCACACGGCAGGTCTAGTCTAGACAGACTCCCTAGCACTCGCCCCAGTTGTACAGCCGACTTTGCTAGCGATGGTTCACTGACTACATACTCTCTCGTTTGCAGAGACGACAGTTTAGCATAGCCTTCAGCTACGTCATTTGCTACGACCTAGCAAGGCGCCGTATTCAGTTACTATGTCATCTGAACAGATAATATTGTGACTCATGTACTGTCAAGAGCGACGTTCATCATTAATGTATTAAAGTTAAGTATCAAACTAATTATGTCCGCTTTCTGAATTATCATTCCTTGTCACGTCAGTATAGTTCTTCCCTCCTCACGCCAGTCTGCGTGAGCTACTCGTAAAACGCGTGCATTTCGGCCTCCATCCGTAACACGGTGTTGGCTCTTCAGCCAACACAACATTAACTAACTAGTAGCTGCTCTTTATAGGTCACTAGTCCGCAACTGATGACAATATGCAACTGATCTTGTAGGGCGGGGGTGAAAGTTTTTTTGCATTTACGTTAGGGATATCGTCTTTTGACAAGTATGGTATACAGGGTGAAGAAAAAAAATGCAGCACTTGGAGGTCGGCATGCGATTCCTCGTCCAATGTCGGCACGCAAAGTCCTCATCCAGCTTATCTATCAAAATCGCATCGGGTGTATTTTGAAAACAGATGGGTGAAAAGGAGGAGCTGACTACACTTGTCGCATCGTGCAGCGCATCGGAATGTAAAAATGTACGTGTATCACCCTGCAGCTGTCATAGCTCGCTGAGCTGGGTAGTTCCGCCTTGCGTGTCGAGCGAACAGGTTGTTCGTACTTCGGCCTATACAGCAGCGCCACGTATCTCAACTTGTGTGTACCCAGTCTTATGTATGTGTGGGTCGGCCGGTGTCGCCTCGTTCTTTCCAAGCGGAGTTTCATGCTGGTTTGTACACTGGTGGCCGTGTTGTCTGCCCGCGACATAATGCCCGTAGAGTCTCCCAAGAGCATTCCTCGTCGGGGTACCGTTCGTTCCAGATTTGACAAGAGTACGCGTCACATTCAACCGAGTTCCCTAGAAATTTACGATTAGTTGGTTGATACGATTCGGGTTACATCTGATCAACTAGATACTGCTTGTTTTGATTCTGACTTGTATGCATTTTTTGTGAAGTTTCAAGACCCCTTGCAAGTAGACCGGCTTTTCTCTCGGGTTGGTTCTCAGATGTTTTCTCATCGTGATGGTTCCGTTAGTCCCGTCCTTTCAAATGCGGCCATTGAGTACATTCTTTTTAGAGTTTACAGTCTTCCATCCCAAGTGGACGATTCATTTCTTAAGGCGGCGTTGCTTCCTTATGGAGTCGTTCAGCGTATTCGGCGGGAACGCTGGTCTGCTCAGCGTCTCTTGCAATGCTACAGTTCTATCCCGACAGTAGAAATGTTTGTTCAAAAGAACATCCCTTCATACCTGAATGTGTGTGGTTACCTGACTCATGTTACGTATGCGGTGCAAGGAGGCACCTGCTTCCTTTGTAATGAAAATGGCCATCTTAGATCCAATTGTCCGCGCCTTGTTACAGTTGTTAAGTCGTCCCATGAAAAACATCGACCATTGACATTAGCCGGAGTGGTGTCTTTGCAATCTGTTGAAAGTAACTGCACATCTTTAGAGGACGTTTGGGAGACATTACCCCCCACTTAGCGAGGCTTTCCGTCGTTACCGGCACGTTCAGATGCAGCCCCTGCTGCCATTACGGGGCACAATTTAAACGTCGGCGCACTCGTGATGGTGGAGATTATGACGTCACCCCTCCAAAATCTCATCCCTCCGCGAAGATGGTGGTTAGTGTAAGGCGCTTCTTCTAGTGGTGGTGCTTTGACTACTGAAGTTAATTGCGGTTCTTGTTTCGCCAGGGGTGACGAGGCTGGTTGTGCTGTTTTTTAAATCGCATTTCTATTAAACCTGCTGGCAGGACAAGGTTTTGCTGCATACACTTTTGTCTTGAACTGGAATGAGAAGTCACATGCCGACCACAAAGTGTAGCATTTTTTCTTCATCGTGTGTGCAGGATGTTTGTTTTAACATGAAACAACAAAATATCTCTAAAACGACGCATCGTACGAAAAAAAGTACGTGGAAAATTACTATTACTAAAGCGGACATCTGTCTGTGCTGCACCTGGCTATTTCTTAACCACACCTCCTCCCTGGTCAGGGCTCATTTCGTATTTTCAAATGGGAACCCCCCCCCCCCTTCCCATTTCACTGTTTATTCGGATTCTACGCCAAGAAATACGTATAGTTTACGCAAAATATTGTTTTCCATTTGTGGTAAATGGCGCTGTAATCGATAAATATCAAGAGTATCTGTATTTGAAGTTAAGAAACGACATATCTGATTCCACATTTCATTTACGATGAAGATGTAAATCTTTGTATTATAGCGGTTTCTCTTTATGTTCAAAATTTACTTTATTATTGCAAATTTAATTGTATTATACAATATAATTAGCTGTTTTCAATGTCTGATTAGAAGCTAAGTTTAGCGTGACCCGTATGCTTGATTTCGGTGAGTCCTCTCGCCTCTGACCACAGGGGTACTTGATTTCGGTGAGTTCCCTTGTCTCTCACCATTGTGGTGCTTGAGTTCGGTGAGTGTCCATGGCAGGTGAGCTCGTCGCTGTCATTTCATGGACTTTTTTTCTTATTGCAATGGTTTTGGCTGTATTGCGCTGGTAGCCGTGTAGTGGACAACGAGATAGTTACGGTGGTTGGACGGAAACGCACACCGAAATCGGGGGGGGGGGGGGGGTTCGACGGCAGCCACCGAAATCAAGCATTCCGATGGTTTGGGGACTCACCACAATGAGTCCCGTAGAGCACAGAAAACCATATCATCATACAAATAGATTATTTGCTAGAAATGTTAATGCCTTGCCACATTGTTTGTACTGAACACTCACATTTGCGACACTCAAGTAATGTTTGAACACCAATATCAACTGTTAGAATATAAAGGTCCTTAACTGCTAGAAAAGGTACAATTGATATGCTAGAAAAGGTACAAATGATATTTGTCGTTTGCAGCGCCATCTACCATGAATAGAAAACAATGGTTTGAGTAAACCGTACGTATTTTTAGCACAGAACCTGAATATACAATAAAAATAATTGGTTCCGTTTCAAAACACGCAGTTGACCCCACCCGTGCGGGAGAGGTGGTTAGAATTTTGTCAACTCCAGCACAGAACATTTGTTTCGTTTTCGAGATATTTTTTGCCTCAAGTTACAACAAACGCCCTGTATATTGCCTGGAACGACTCGCTGAGATTTTTTACAGTAAAATCTCACCATGATGCGTAACACCTCTCTCGTAACATAAACCACAGGAGTTTGTTTATCATCTCGCATCTACGAAACGACTGTGTTAGTGTCACTCTTCGTCGGATATCCTGTATCTACAAACATAAAAAAAAGCTTTACATCACCCCGGATCCCAGAACTCCTGAAGATAGATATTGACTGTGGATATTGTGTCACAGACGCCTCTTTCACTGTTCAGAGATGTCACTAAACGCGCCCAGAGATATAAACAACCATGCATGAGCAGCGCCTATTAGACGGAGGAGGATCCGACAGCCGATCAGTTCCAGATATTCCACCAGGAAGGAAGTACACGGCTTGTGTTGTCTGTAGTTCAACCATGCCTAGACGGTCAATACCGCGGTTGTTACTTTGTGCCAAGAAGGGCTCTCAACAAGGGAAGTGTCCAGGCGTTCCGGAGTGAACCAAAGCGATGTTGTTCGGACATAGAGGAGCTAAAGAGAGGAACTGTCGATGACATGCCTCGCTCAGGCCGCCCAAGGGCTACTACTGCAGTGAATGACCGCTACCTACGGATTATGGCTCGGAGAAACCCTGACAGCAACGCCACCATGTTGAATGATGCTTTTCGTGCAGCCACAGGACGCCGTGTTACGACTCAAACTGCGCGCAATAGGCTGCATGATGCGCAAATTCACTCCCGACGTCCATGGTGAGGTCCATCTTTGCAACCACAGCACCATAAAGCGCGGCACAGATGGGCCCAACAACATGCAGAGTGGACTGCTCAGGATTGGCATCACATTCTCTGCACCGATGAGTGCCGCATGTGCCTTCAATCAGACAATCGTCTGATTTTTTGGAGGCATACCGGTCAGACTGAATGCCTTAGACACATTGTTCAGCGAGTGCAGCAAGGTGGAGGTTCATTGATGTTTTGGGGTGGCATTATGTGGGGCCGACATACGCCGCTGGTAGTCATGGAAGACGCCGTAACGGCTGTACGATACGTAAATGCCATCCTTCGACCGATAGTGCAACCATATTAGCAGCATATTGGCGAAACATTCGTCTTCATGGACGACAATTTGCGACCCCATCGTGCACATCTTGTGAATGACTTCCTTCAGGATAACGACATCACTCGACTAGCGTGCCACCATGTTCTCCAGACATGAACCCTATCGAACATGCCTTAGATAGATCGAAAAGGGCTGTTTGTGGACGACGTGACCCACCAACAACTCTGTCGGATCTACGCCGAATCACCGTTGAGGAGCGGGACAGTCTGGACCAACAGGGCCTTGATGAACTTGTGGATAGTATGCCACCACGACGAATACAGGCATGCATGAATGCAAGGGGACGTGCTACTAGGTATTGGCAGTACCGGTGTGTACAGCAATCTGGACCACCACCTCTGAAGGTGGTACAACATGCAACGTGTGGTTTTTATGAGCAATAAAAATGGCGGAAATGATGGTTATGTTGTTCTCTACATCAATTTTCTGTACACGCTTCGGAACTCTCAGAACCGAGGTGATGCAAAACTTTTTTCGATGTGTGTATTTTATTTATCCAACTTGGTATGGGTTCCAGACTGGGTAGCGATACTCAAAACTCGCTCTAACAAGTATTTTGTAGCCACCTTCTTTCGTGGACGCATCACATTTCCTTAAAGTTTCTCTCAGCCAGTCACCTGCCTTTGTTTTATGTAGCCATTCTACTTAAAACGAAACTTGACGGTTACTCTTAGATATTATATGGCTCTTGTTGTTTCCACCAGTAACATAAAAGAACAGCATTGGATTTCTTCCGCTGTGTCACACAAGAAGTCACACGTACATACTCTGTAAGCCAGTGTGCAGTGCATGTGACTACATCGTAGCAGTATTATCTATTGTCTCTCACGTATTGACAGGCGAAAAAATATTTGCCTGTACACCTATGACACGCCCTAATGTTTCTCCAATTTTTTATTATCGCTACACCAGGTATACAATGACATTATTGTCGTCGCTGAACGCAGATTCTTTGGATCTACCCATCAGCTTTCCGTGAGATATACGCCACCTTTTTCTGGATCATGTCTGACGCATTTTTTCTAACTGAATATACTGACCTGATAAATTACTAGCCTTCTCCTGCAGCTTCCGACATTGTCCACTGGATCATTTATATTGACGGAGCAGCTTTATGTGTCTGTTAATGCCAATAAAAACGTAATGCGATTTTGTCAGTAGGTTTTTTTTTTTTAACCGATTCTTTCATGGATGTATTACTTTTCCTTAAGATATCTCTTAGCCCAGCACCTACTTTCGCTTTATGTATTCATCCCATTTAGATCATTCTATAAGCTTACCCCTAGGTAGAGTTGAGATCTACCAGAACTAGGTAGGTTTGGCACTCTACATAAGTGACGTAGTAAATAGTAGAATTATCTGTAGTACTGTTTGTTTTACACATAGTTACAACTGCATTTCATTCAGTGTTAATCCATTGCGTATTTTATATCTTTACGGAATACGAGTTACATTTTTATAAGCAATAAAATTATGTAATCGTGTAAATTCTGGGCGCTTATGTAACCAAAGCAGTTACTTTTGATGCAACTACAGTTTGCATGCACAGATAATTGTTACTGTTTTTTATACTCAGTAGAACGCTCTTCATCGTGATCAAAGGCAAGAGTTTTCTGTTATTGTTCGTAAAAGCAGAAGTTGTTAACGAATAAAGATATTTTATGTAAGTTCGACGAAGTATTGAAGCGATGCTTGACATGTTATTGTTTAGAATTTTTTGATTTTATTTTTTTGTGAGGAAGTTACTTTTTTCTAGTGCCATATGATAAATCAGTATTGTTTTCTTTTTTTACTACGTCAGCTCTCTATTTTACGTTACAAATCAACAATTATCGAAAAATCCTGAACTAAACATTGCCAACTTCAGGTTTACTATAAATACTGTTTATTCTTAAGTAACAGACAGAAGCCGGTCGGAGTGGCCGTGCGGTTCTAGGCGCTACAGTCTGGAGCCGAGCGACCGCTACGGTCGCAGGTTCGAATCCTGCCTCGGGCATGGATGTGTGTGATGTCCTTAGGTTAGTTAGGTTTAATTAGTTCTAAGTTCTAGGCGACTGCTGACCTCAGAAGTTAAGTCGCATAGTGCTCAGAGCCATTTTAACAGACAGAAGGATAACTATGTAGAACAAGCATGTTCCATACGTTACCCAGCCCTTTTCATATTCTCACTCAGCTTTAGATGGTTCACCACTTCATTTTTTTAGACGGTTCACAGTCTCCTGTTTTTAGGGGAATCTAGTAAGACACTGATGCATACGAAAGAAAGCCATCGTTGTGAGGTAACACCGATAGGTATGCAACACACTTAACGTACAGGTGATGGGGGTACGACCTTAACTGACCAAACCTACTAGCAAAACCATTATAGTCTACACTTATCGTAATCTACGATAGCCTACGGTAGTTTCACAACTCTTCTTGTAGGTATTTTCTACAGCAGTTGCTGTTTCCAGCAATTGTGTATTAGAAGAGTACTGTATTTCTTCATCTACATGTGTGCACTGCGATAGATTTATTGACATCCAACCTCTGTACCAATCGTCGATCTCTGCCGACACTGCTGTCTTCTTCTTATAGACAACCTCTGTGACCAGTCCTAGCGTATTACTACAATGAACATGTATCTATTTTGTATGCACACTGCTCATCTACACCTCCTCCCCCCCCCCCCCCCCCGCCCACACACACACACACCAAAACTTCAACATATAGGTGAAAATTTAGTGGTGTGTTTGTATTGAAATGACACTTAAACTGTAACTTGGCAGGAATATTGCATCAAGGTATAGTAAAACGAAACATGCTGCAAAGCGTCACTCTATTTGCAACATTTTTTTTGATGAATGTAATTCCACAAACACATCATTGATTGACAGGTGAAGTGTTTGAAGTGGTATGATGGTATCTTAGAGAAGCAAATCGCTACCTAAACCACGCTTGTGCTTCCTGTACTGTTTACAATAGATACAACTGTACACACACTCCATAAAGCTTTCCCCCGGGTCCCACCCTTTAGTAGGTTACGTCTAGGTATTTTACGACACTTATCGTTTTCACCAATAGTGTAATCGTACAGCACAGGACTTTTTTCTCCTATGCATGCACACTATGTTATATTTCTTTACAACCAATCTCCGTACAAATCTGCTTTCCTCTATAATTCGCTGTAGTCTACAGGCATTGCTATTGTTTTCTTGTAGTCAACCGCATCATCTGCGACCAGCCTTTGCGTATTACGATAAACAACACGTATATGCTTTGTACGCATTGCTAGAGTCCACGTTTGTCAAACTCTTCTGACGTGGTAACAGTTGACAGACTATCGACAGAATACTCGTAACAGTAATTATCAGTGACTTCACTGACGAAGCAGTACAACAATGAGCCATTCGAGGGGACACTTTCATTCGAAAAGAGGATCTTTGTGAGCATTTCGAGTGGTCGGGTTGGGGCTGAATGGGGAGACGCGTGCGGACGGCGGTCGCGAGAGGGAGTTTGGAGGAGTTCTGTGGGCCCGGACGGGGTGCGGAGACCGGACCTTAGTGAGTAGGCTGCTGCTGCCTTGGTTGGCTACGATTGTGGTCCGTGGAGCTGTGAAGTGGTGGCCTCGTGTCTATTTGATACCACTATGTAAACTGCCTGATGGGACTATTCCAACGATTGAAAACCGTGAGCCCTACTACACTACTGGCCATTAAAATTGCCACACCACGAAGATGACGTGCTACAGACGCGAAATTTAACCGACAGGAAGAAGATGCCATGATACGCAAATGATTAGCTTTGCAGAGCATTCATACAAGGTGGGCGCCGGTGGCGACACTTACAACGTGCTGACATGAGGAAAGTTTCCAATCTATTTGTCATACACAAACAGCAGTTGACCGGCGTTGCCTGGTGAAACGTTGCTGTGGTGCCTCGTGTAAGGAGGAGAAATCCGTACCATCACGTTTCCGACTTTGATAAAGGTCGGATTGTAGCCTATCGCGATTGCGGTTTATCGTATCGCGACATCGCTACTCGCGTTCGTCGAGATCCAATGACTGTTAGCAGAATATGGAATCGGTGGGTTCAGGAGGGTAATACGGAACGCCGTGCTGGATCCCAACGGCCTCGTATCACTAGCAGTCGAGATGACAGGCATCTTATCCGCACGGTTGTAACGGATCGTGCAGCCACGTCTCGATCCCTGAGTCAACAGATGGGGACGTTTGCAAGACAACAACCATCTGCACGAACAGTTCAACGAAGTTCGCAGCAGCATGGACTATCAGCTCGGAGACCATGGCTGCGGTTACCCTTGACGCTGCATCACAGACAGGAGCGCCTGCGATGGTGTACTCAACGACGAACCTGGGTGCACGAATGGCAAAACGTCATTTTTTCGGATGAATCCAGGTTTTGTTTACAGCATCATGATGGTCGCATCCGTGTTTGGTGACATCGTGGTGAACACACATTGGAAGCGTGTATTCGTCATCGCCATACTTGCGTATAACCCAGCGTGATGGTGTGGGGTGCCATTGGTTACACGTCTCGGTCACCTCTTGTTCGCATTGACGGCACTTTGAACAGTGGACGTTACATTTCATATGTATTACGACCCGTGACTACCCTTCATTCGATCCCTGCAAAACCCCACATTTCAGCACTATAATGCACGACCGCATGTTGCAGTTCCTGTACGGGTCTTTCTGGATACAGAAAATGTTCGACTGCTGTCCTCGCCAGCACATTCTCCAGATCTCTCTCTAATTGAAAACGTCTGGTCAATGGTGGCCGAGCAACTGGCTCGTCACAATACGCCAGTGACTACTCTTGGTGAACTGTGGTATCGTGATGAAGCAGCATGGGCGGCCATCCAAGCTCTGTTTGACTCAATGCCCAGCCGTATCACGGCCGTTATTACAGCCAGAGGTGGTTGTTCTGGGTACTGATTTCTCAGGATCTATGCACGCAAATTGCGTGAAAACGTAATCACATGTCAGTTCTAGTATAATATATTTGTCCAATGAATACCCGTTTATCATCTGCATTTCTTCTTGGTATAGAAATTTTAATGGCCATTAGTGTATGTTTCGTACCAATCTGTGTAACGAATGTTCGTAAAGTGGCGAGTTGGATCACAAGCCGGTTGTCAATGTTTTTCATGAATCGAGCTTAATGCTTGGACCTATGTACTCTGGTTAAGGGTGTCACAAGTGTAGTAGGTTAAAAACATTCCTTTGCATGTGACTTCATGGTATAGCTTTATCAGCCGAATCACATGGGCTAGTCTGTTACGATTCACAACTGTACACGATCCCTTGCTGTGTCGTGCTTGTTCTAATTACATACATTGAACGTTATTAGTGCAGACTGGCAGTAACTTGGTGCTTTCAGGTTTCAGTCTTGTCAGATAACGGAGTTTAACCTTGTGTCAATGCCTGTATGCCAAGCGCCACTTTAAACAATAGAACCTTTCGGTGCGGCCAACTACTGCTCCTTTGTAACGTTATAAACTTAGTTTGTTTTAGTGTACTACCCCTCGGGTCTTGCAATTGGTCGCCTCTCCCTCGTTGTTGTAGGGCAAGCAATTTAAGTTGTTTGTGGCGGTCTAAATGGTTTGGGCCAATCAGGTGATGGAGAAAGGGAACTGCCCAATGCGTTAACCGTATTTGTAATATTTCTGTGACAAAGGAGAGTGGGTTGGCACCTTGGCCTTGGATTATGGACTAAGTTACGTAAATAACAGTTGCGTTAAAGTTATCATGTTTAAAGATGTCTGTTAAAGTGCCTCGCTTAATTTGCTTGCCACTTGGCAGCTGAATTGTATTTAAGTGTGTGGCTAACAGCACTGTATTTAAATGTGTGGCTAATAGTATTTTCTTGCGCTCTGTGCGAGTGCACGAAAGTCATCCAATCGCTGTGAATTATTACTAGCCAGTTATTGAATGTTGGTTTTGCGATTTCAACCAGTTGTGTCTTGAGAATTAATTGTTTCTGAAATGAAGTGACTAACAGTATTATTTGTGTTGGCATTTTTGATATCATAAATTTAATAAGTCCTTTTATTAACGTCATTATTTATTAGCTTTAAGTTTTGACACGAATTCAGGGAGTTGCTAGTAGATCAAGATGCTGATTGCATTAATAATTGGTAAATATGTGAATCAAAATCTTAGTTAAAATACCATAATTCTAATTTTCTTGGGATTTATAAAAGCTATTTATGATACACTGTTTTTACCTTTATTGTAAGAGATCATTATTTTAAAAATATCTGAGATTGTTCCAGTTGAGTGAGATAAGAATAAAAACCTCCTTCAGATTTCATTATCATAAATACATGCAATTAGTTAAGGCTGCTACATCAAATTGAGCTTGCCAATTGTTAAATATGTTTTCTGTTAAAAATTCTTAACTGTAAATGATGTTGCTGTTGTGTTACTCATGGGTTCCCCTACCACACCACAATCCTTGTACTGGCCTTTACCTTATCCCTGATAGAACCCCTTTCATTGGTAGCAGAGCGTGGTTGCGCTGGGTAGGGGGGCGGACAGTGTTAACACCATTAATACTTGTCCTGTAGAGCTAGTGCCAAATGTTTTGCTTTGTAGAGTGGTTGCGATTCCGCCTAGTCATTATGTTGCAGGAAGGTGCAGACAGTGCATTTGATCTCACGCAAGCGCGTGGATGCCTCGGGTTGAATTATTTTAAAAAAGAGCAGTTAATTTATAACCTGAATATACGAACGCAGCCAACCGATGGTACGGTGGCTGAGCTTACCGCACAGTTACGGAATGTTTTGGACAGACTTTTGCAGTTAACATGGGAGCGAATTGGCCTTGTCTTATTGTTCTGGTGCTCTTTTGCGAGTGAGTGATATAACTGAAATTTTAGAAGACAGCCATCCGCCCCGAACTCAGGATAATAGGGTCCAAGCGCAGATAAGCCATGTGCTAAATAGGCTCCGCGATTTGAAACAGTTACAGATTTCTAAGGAGGATGGCGTTCTTTAAAAAAACCTCTTGAATCCGGCCGCGGAGTTGCAATTAGATCTTAATACCGTGCAATGGCAGGGGGAAGCCATTAAGGCTGAACCATGTGAGCCCACTCCTCTGTTAGGTTCTAATATTCCTTCCTTTAGACACTGTGAAGCGGAACTTGTATCCGAACCTATTGCTAAACCGCCTAATGCCATTATGTGCCTGCTACAGGATTTGGTGGTGCTAGATGTTGAAGATTTAACATGAAAAGTGGAAGTGTCACAAACATGAACACGTTCAGAAAAATAGGTCGAAGCATTTGGAGCGACCACCTTGTGATTTTGTGATTACTATATTCTTTGGCCAGGGGGCAGTTAGCATCTGATATTGCGAAAGTCTTGGTTAGGCAAGGAATGCTGCAAGAGTTAACAAATGGCATCATTAGGAGTAAAGTTTCCCTCGGATTTAAAAACAGTTGGTTAATAGATATTTTCATCGTGTTCAGGGCCAGAATGAAACTCTTCAGGAATATATCGATGCAATGTGGAGTGCTATTAGTGTCCTAGAGGCACGCGCGAGTGAAAATGAAGCTACTGAGAACATCTTAGAAGGCATTAAACCAGACGGCAGGTCACGTGCAATGTTCTGTAAGAAGCCGGCCACCTTTGCCGAAGTGGATAGACTGGTACTGAACATCGCTTATGTGTGTTTTGCCTACGAAAGACGGGAGGGTGTGGTGGGTAATTATGTTGAGTCTGCTAACGTGCCCACCCCCGGAAACGATAGCAGTGTTCATGCTGTAACGCCGGAAATGCATATCCTCCTATTTTCATCTATTGTACTATTATTTTTTTTCCTTGTTTTGTTACCTCAAGATATGACATTTCTGTCTCTTTATATATTGTAATTGTTTTACTGTTTGTATATATATATTTATGCACTTATGTCGATGTATAATTGGTTTGTTTCGTAAATATTATTTGTATTTTTACGCTGGGTCTTGCCTAGGGAAAACTGCTATCGAACGATTACATCGATAGGTCGTGTGAAGACTCAAAGTGTGTAGGATCTTTGGTAGTGTGAACTCTGCCGCGTGGAGCGCGGGCAGAACAGTGAGAGTCTGGCGGAGGTAGCGAGTGGAGCAGGTGTGTTGTGTGACGCTCCCGCGAGTTGCCGCGCTTTCGGGGTTTGGCAGCATGTAATTGCGCTCGACTCGCGATGATAGTTTCTGACATGGTGTCGCGGACGGGAAGCATTAGCTGGCGCACATCAAGAGCCCGTTTCGCCTGGTGACCGTGTCGAGAAGAAGGCGCGCCAACATCCAGCTTCTGCAACAGCGACGGCCGACAATGAGTGACTGTCGCCACCTCCTCGATCGACGGCTTCAAACCTTCAATCAACCAACAAGGAAGACTAAAAGCACGTAAAGTTTCAGAACTGTATGGCAGACCTCAGCTTTTCAAATTGTTCCATTTGCCTCGCAAAATTACAGCAACTTAGCATGAACCTTTGTTGCTCATTGTCCCAATTGCATTGCCAAGCAGGGTCCCTTCCTTTTCCGAAATGAACCCGAGTGTCGTTGAAATTCAAACGCCAGCATTAAAATAATATAATTAGATTTCACTGCTTTAATTTCAAAGTTCAGTAGCTGGCTACAATATTTAGGTTACACGAGCACAAATTTAGAGTGCGAGTTTTGTTAGCATATTTTAGCTTACCTGTGACTGCAGCTCAGCTTGGTACGTACTAAATTTTACTATTGTTAATAGTTCAGAATCATTTAATTCAAGTTCAAAGTAAAATCTCTTGTGTCTAAATTGCGTAGAGTCAAGTTGCTTTTGAAATGATTGTTGAGGTAGTCCAAGACTA
Source organism: Schistocerca serialis cubense (assembly GCF_023864345.2). Taxonomy (NCBI): domain Eukaryota; kingdom Metazoa; phylum Arthropoda; class Insecta; order Orthoptera; family Acrididae; genus Schistocerca; species Schistocerca serialis. Next base: position 332,235,595 of record NC_064639.1, on the reverse strand, counting down.
ACCGTATTTTACTGGATTTCGATGTGCTTCAGAAAGAAAGCTCACTATTAACTTCAGTCACTAAATTAACTTTCGATTTTCCGGTTTTATTAATTCTTTTGCTAAATTAAGTCAGAGTGTAGCGAAATTTATTACTTCTGACAAACTTTCAGTTTTCACACTACACGTGTCAACCTTCAGTTGCCACGCTTCTAGTGTTAATTATATGTGTAATAACCTTTCTTTTTCAGTTACTATAGTAATTGTCCTTAGGACTGGCGACCGTGATTTCCCCCAAATCTCAAATATCTAATTGTTAACGTAACGGCCGCACATTTACTTTCTTTATTAACTTTACCCCTTTTCAAAATTAATTTCCACCAGTTTCATTTGCATTTTTCCTTTCATTTAGATGTAACCCTTTCCTCCCTCTTTACCGATAGATTAACTTCGGTGACGATTGCTTTTCCCAAATTTCCATTAGGTACACGCGGTTTAATTTTTCACTGTCATTAAGGTCGATAAGTGAGGGGGGAGGTTACAATGCCAAACGCTGTTATCGTTGCGGGCTTCCTGAACATTTTATGAACCGATGTCCAGTGGCATGTAAGTCACGTACGAACACCTGACGCCAGAGGAAATAGGCGTTTCGAGGCTTAAACCGCCTATTAAAGCTGTTAACTGCATCAGCGGAGCCATTAATTCCTTTTTGCCTTCTGAGTGTGCTGAACTCAATCATGAACCGGTATGCGCCTTAATCGATTCTAGGAGCAGTCTTTCATTGACGTATGGTTCCTTCAGAATCGTAATATTTGCAAACTTCCCGCCTTGCAACTGGCCCGGCAGGGATGCCGTACTGCCAATGGGCTGCTGTTGCCTCTTGTTGGTCTTTACAAGGCGAGTGTTTCTATACAGGATTTTTCTTGTCTTTCCCGCTTTTACGTGCGAAAATTGTTTTGGGATGTGATTGGATCCAGCATGTTGTTCTAATTTTCAATTATTTGAAGAGAGAATTTTTCTATATGCTTTGGTGTCAGCGACTGTTTAAGTTGCGTCAGTGCATGCTTGTAACAGTGATTAACGCGGTCATGAACCGAGATTGTAAATTTCAAGTGGACCATCTTGTGGATGCTCAATCTCAGGCCTTGTTACGGGTTCCTGAAAAATTTCCTCATGTATTTACCGATAGACTGGGCGTCACTAATAGGATCAATTGTAGGATTCATCTTACTGATGAGATTCCAGTGTTTCAGTTTCCTTGTCGACTGTTGCCCACTAAAATGAAGATCTTGCGGCAGTTCACTGAGCAGATGCTACCGGCTGATGTTATTAGGCCTTGTACCTGCCCATCTGCCTCGCCTATCTTCTTGGTCCCCAAGAGCCAGGGATTGGGTGTCGACCTATCGTCGATTATCGGGTATTAAATGCTCGTAAAAAGATTGGTCTTGAGTCAGTCCTATCAACAGAAGCAACAGTCCTTTCTATACTTTTGGACAACGTCTTGGATGATTTAGGGTTTAAATCTGTCTATCATTATTTAGATGACGTGATCGTCGATAGTGCCACCTTCTAACAGCACTCACATCATCTTAAGGAGGTTCTCTGCCGCTTTCGTGATGCCAGGCTTACCGTTAAGCAGTCAATGATTAATGTAGCTAAGAAGCAAATTTCCTTCCTTTGACATCACGTCTCAGCTGGCGGGGGGGGGGGGGGGGGGGGCATCCATATAGATAAGGACCGTACTAAGGCTTAAGGCTCTATAAAAGTTCCCTCCACCGCACGACTGCTACGGTCGCAGGTTCGAATCCTGCCTCGGGCATGGATGTGTGTGATGTCCTTAGGTTAGTTAGGTTCAAGTAGTTCTCAGTCTAGACGACTGATGACCTCACATGTTAAGTCCCATAGTGCTCAGAGCCATTTTTGAAAGTTCCCTCCCCCTAAGACCAACAAGGGAGCAGCCGATTCATAGAGATATCGAATTTCTTTAGAACGTTCGTTCTCAAATTTGCCCAGTTAGTGGCGCCCTTGGATCAGCTACATATGAAGGATCAAGCATTTAAATGAGGAGAATCGCAGCTGTTGGCGACTGAGGCGATTAAGGTAGCTTTGGCCAACCCTCCGGTTCTTGGGGTACCTGAATTTAGTCGACCTTTTATTGTCCAGACAGATGCCTCAAATTCCGGGATTGCTACTACTCCTCTTCAGGGGGAGTAACGACCCATCGCTTATGCTTCGATATTTCTTTCGGCTACGGAGCACAAGTACTCTGTACATGAGTGTGAGGGCTTGGCGGTAATGTTTGAGCTTGAAAAGTTTAAGTCTTATATCGGGCTCCGTGAGTTTTGTCTCGAAACCGACAATCAGGCCTTGAGCTGGGTGCTGGCTAGGCCCAGGAAAACTGGCCGGATTGCCTAATGTGCTATGCACATTTCAGCAGTCCGTTTTATCGTGAGGCATATCAGGGGGCCGGAAAATACGTTCGCAGATTCGTTGAGTCGAATGTTTTGAACAGGAAGGTATCGGTTATGGCAAGGAACAGAGAGTTGAAGAACCACGTCTGGTTGCTGGAGTTTTAAAAGAGATCCCCGAATTATTTGGAGGATTGAAGCAGAGACAAGACCAGGACGGTATTCTGAGAAAGATGAAGCAGGAAATTTTGAGTGGGAAAGGTCCTTAAAAAAGGCATATTGTGTCATCAAGGGAAGCGTGATAGTCAAGTCAAGATTCGTGTTCCTAGAGACTTTGGGTCTGCTATTTTCATTCCTTTCACAATAGTGCTGTTGGCTACACCTTGGGATCGGGCATACCCTAAGTAAGGTTAGAGAATTTCTCACTTGTCTACGTTGTACAAGGATATTAGACGTTTGATGAGGCGTGCCATGAATGTAAGGCGGCTAAGCCCAATTTCATTGTCCACAGTGAGCATTTGCAATCATATAGGGGTGATTTCCCGATGGATAGCCTTTTTATTGACTATGTTGGCCTCTTGCCGCGTACTCGTGATGGATACTGCTACATCTTGGTTGCCGTTGATACGGTCCCTTGGTTCGTTTGGTTGATACCCAATAGTGGTGTCACTGCTGGGCTAACAATTCGCTACCGGGTAGGTATTTTTGCTGTATTTGGGCCTTCCCGTGTCCTTGTTAGTAACAACACACCTGCCTTCCCCTGTCGACAGTTTAAGAAAACCTGTTTCGACAATGTGATTACCCACTCCACGACAATACCATACTATACCCAGCCATCCTTTGCCGAAAGGGTTAAACAAAATTTGAAGGCTGCACTAATTATATTTCATTCCCGCAGCAGGTGGGACTGCTCCATCCTCTGGTTGAACTCGACCTTTAATTCCGTCCACCATAAGGCACTTAAGACACCCTCTTTGCCTTAAGGTCTGGTCACCATCTTAACTCACTTTTAGCCTGCTAGTGGTCTGTTTATGACTTGCTTCCTGAGAAGGTGACACATGGCCTGATTCAGGTAATTTAATTGATTTATTCTAGCTAAAGTATTATTTTTTGCCATGAGTGAGAAGTGCCTGACTTGCTGTAGAATTGTTAGTTCCGGGGTTTGGTGTGATGGTTGCAGTAGTTTTTTTCACTGCGGGGACTGCAGTGGCGTGGGTGTTGGGAAAGTGGATCAGGCTCATCAGTGGTTATGTAGGATTTGCAGCAGAGATAGGAAGATAGTGGAACAGGAGGGGAAAATTGCTGCCCTTCAGGCTGAGCTAGATCAGGCTAGGGAAGATCTGGACAGGTTAAGGAGGGAGAAGGGCAAAGAGAGGTGGGAAGTGGCAACAGGTAGCAGAAGGAACAGGCCTAGAACTAAGTCTGACAGTTTTGTGGTGAATGTCAAAAATAAGTTTGACCCGTTGCTTCAGTTAGAAACTGATGAGCCTCAAGCAGAGGTAGGTGTAGACAGGACACAACAAACTTTCAATAGGAAATTGAAAAAGAATGTAGGAAAGTCATCGAAAAGGAAGAAAGTTTTGTTGTTAGGCAGTTCTCATGCCAGAGGTGTAGGCCAACTTCTGCAGGAGGAATTAGGACCAGAATACCAGGTCACAAATTTTTTCAAACCAAGTGCTAGTCTGGATCAGGTGACAGAGGATTTAGGTTCACTCTGTAAAGGATTTACCAGGGAAGACACCGTGGTTATTGTGGGAGGGCCAGGGAACAGCATCGACAGAGATCCTGGGTACAGTATAGAGTGTGACCTGGTAAAGATTGCGTCGGCATCGAGACACACCAATGTTGAATTTGTATCTGTCCTGAGACGCCATGACCGGCCTCATTTGAACTCTTCTGTTGGGAGAGTTAATTTGGAGTTGGAACGGCTGCTTGTGTCGGGTGCGGGGGTTCATATTGGTGTGGTTCCTGTTGATTATCTCAGTAGGTGGGACTATACCAGGCACGGCCTACATCTCAACAGGAAAGGGAAGGGGAAACTGGCTGGGGTAACAGCAGGAAATTTAAGGGGGGGAGGCACTGCCACGAATGGTAAAATACCGGTGGTTACAGGTGTTGGAGCAGCACCTTTTTTAGGATAGGTAAGACAGAAAGATGTCAAGTTCTACGAGAGGTCAGGATTGAAACAAATCTTCAGTTTAGGAAAGAAATTCAACAGCACAATTCTAGCACATTGGATCACCAATCACAGCTATCAATTATAAATTTTCACCAATCACCAGAAATTTTATCTCCACCAAGTTGTATCTCAGTCCTAGGTAATTGCATTGATGAACTAAAGTCACCCAACCCAATTGACATAATCTGCCTCTCTGAACACCATGTGACCACTGGTATAGGAACTAGGCCTAAGCACAATGAGAAACTCAGACAGGAGAGTACTGCAAATGTTAGAATAAGGAAAGGTTCTCATAAAAGTATAATTAAAAATAATGTAAGTATATTTCATCAAAATATTGGGAGTTTAAAGAATAAAGTAGATGAGCTTCTGGTTTGTTTGGAAGATTTAGAAGCTGAGAATGAAATAGATATACTATGCCTGTCTGTGCATCACACTGTTACTGATATGGATAAGGTAAATGTAAGTGGTTATAAGCTCTCTGCACATGTAATGAGAGAAAATATGGAGAAAGGAGGAGTTGCCATATATGTCAAAAGTTATCATTGTGCAAAAAGTATAGAAACAAAAAAGTTTTGTGTAGAGAAACATATAGAAGCATGTGCCTGTGAGCTTAAATTAAATAAAGGCACATTTATAATTGTAACTGTATATAGGTCCCCATCAGGAAATTTTCATCTATTTCTGAAAAATTTGGATTCCTTGTTGTGCTATCTGTCAGACAGGGGGAAGCAAATTATTATTTGTGGGGACTTCAATGTAGATTCTCTGAAAGAGGGTAATAGGAAAAATGACCTTGAAGTATTACTCGGTTCTTTCAATTTGACACCCGTTATTGATTTTCCTACTCGGATGGTAAAGGATAGCAGCTCACTGATAGATAACTTCTTTATAGACCAAGATAAGTTTAACCAGATAAATGCTCAGCCTGTTGAGAATGGTCTTTCCGATCATGGTGCACAGCTAGTTACAATATATGACATAGCTCCATTCAGCAATACTAAACAGTCCTCCAAAGTAGTACGTTCAGTCAACAATTTAACAATTGCAAATTTCAGGGAAAGCCTACAGCAGTTAGACTGGGATGAGGTGTACCGTGAACCTGATGCCAATTTAAAATATAATTTATTTCATGACATTTTTGTAAATGCATTTGAAAACTGCTTCCCCAAGAAAATAGTTAAATATACTCGTAAGAAACCTTGTAACAAACCATGGCTTACTAAGGGTATAAAAATATCTTGTAACCGGAAAAGGGAAATGTATCTGACAGCAAGAAAGAGTAGTGACCCAGAAACTATCAAAAATTATAAAAACTACTGTGTTATATTAAGAAAAGTTATTAAAAAATCCAGGAATATGTGTATCATGTCTGAAATCAGCAACTCTGATAATAAAATTAAAACAATTTGGAATATTATTAAAAGAGAAACAGGTCAACCAAGAGCAGAGGAAGACAGTATTACCATCAAATTGAATGAAAACTTTACGAACAAAAAGTCAGAAGTTGAAAATATTTTTAATAATCATTTTCTAAATGTTGTGGATATAGTAGGATCCAGGTGTTCATTAGAAGATGCTAGGCTGTTAATGGAAGAGGCCATACCTATGCAATTTGATACAATTGAAATCTCACCCACTTCTCCCTCTGAAATTAGGAAAATAATAAACTTGCTTAAAAGCAAAAACTCACATGGAATTGATGGCATTTCCAGCAAAATACTAAAAACTTGTTCTCAACAGATAAGTAAGATTCTTAGCCACCTGTGTACTAGCTCTCTGGAACAGGGCATTTTCCCTGATAGACTGAAATATGCTATTGTTATACCTTTGCATAAAAAGGGGGATAGATCTGATGTCAACAATTACCGTCCAATCTCCCTTCTAACAACTTTATCCAAAATTTTTGAGAAAGTAATGTATTCAAGAGTAGCTTCACATATCTGTAAAAATGAAGTACTAACAAAATGTCAGTTTGGTTTCCAGAAAGGTTTTTCAACAGAAAATGCCATATATGCTTTCACCAGTCAAATTTTGAATGATCTGAATAACCGAACACCACCCATGGGGATTTTTTGTGATCTCTCAAAGGCTTTTGATTGTGTAAATCATGAAATTCTGCTAGACAAGCTCAAGTATTGTGGCATGAGTGGGACAGTGCACAAATGGTTTAATTCGTACCTAACTGGAAGAGTGCAGAAAGTTGAAATAAGTAGTTCTCGTAACATGCAAAGATCAGCACATTCCTCAAACTGGGGGACTATCAAGAATGGGGTTCCACAAGGGTCAGTCTTGGGTCCTTTGTTGTTCTTATTATATATTAATGACTTGCCATTCTATATTCATGAAGAGGCAAAGTTAGTTCTCTTCGCTGATGATACAAGTATAGTAATCACACCTGAGAAACAAGAATTAACTGATGAAATTGCCAATACTGTCTTTCAGAAAATTACTAAGTGGTTCCTTGTAAATGGACTCTCTCTGAATTTTGATAAGACACAGTACATACAGTTCCGTACAGTGAATGGTATGATGCCATTAATAAATATAGACCTTAATCAGAAGCATATAGCTAAGGTAGAATATTCCAAATTTTTAGGTATGTCCATTGATGAGAGATTAAATTGGAAGAAACACATTGATGATCTGCTGAAACGTTTGAGTTCAGCTACTTATGCAATAAGGGTCATTGCAAATTTTGGTGATAAACATCTTAGTAAATTAGCTTACTACGCCTATTTTCACTCATTGCTTTCATATGGCATCATATTTTGGGGTAATTCATCACTGAGGAATAAAGTATTTATTGCACAAAAGCGTGTAATCAGAATAATAGCTGGAGTCCACCCAAGATCTTCCTGCAGACATTTATTTAAGGATCTAGGGATATTCACAGTAGCTTCTCAGTATATATACTCTCTTATGAAATTTGTTATTAACAACCAAACCCAATTCAAAAGTAATAGCAGTGTGCATAACTACAATACTAGGAGAAAGGACGATCTTCACTATTCAAGATTAAATCTAACTTTGGCACAGAAAGGGGTGAATTATACTGGCACTAAAGTCTTTGGTCACTTACCAAATAGTATCAAAAGTCTGACAGATAACCAACAAGTATTTAAGAAGAAATTAAAAGAATTTCTGAATGACAACTCCTTCTACTCCATAGAGGAATTTTTAGATATAAATTAAGAAAAAAAAAATATTAAAAAAATAAAAAAATAAAATAAAAAAATAAAAATAAAAAATAAAGAAAAACAAAAAAACTCAAAAAAATAAAGTTGTTATATTAACTTAAGTATGTTGTTAAATTAACCTAATTATGTCATGCATTGGAAAATTCGACTCATTCCACATCATTACGAAATATCGTATTCATGATCCATGGAACTAGTATTAATCTAATCTAATCTAATCTAATCTAATCTAATCTAATCAGGAGAACTCCAGAAGGGCACACCGTAACATTAGTCCTGCTCATGTGAAGCAAGCGGACCGTTATACCCAGGGATGCAGGGATGTCAGGAGTTTAAAGCTAAGATGTATTCGTCTGTAATTTTGTGTTGGGTGGTCTGGGCAAGGCTTCTATTTCTGATAAATTAGCACCTCGTTTTGTTGGGCCTTGAGAGGTAACTGAGATCCATAAACCACTAGCCTATTGGTGAGCAATATCGATACCAGGAAGGTGTCCAGGGTACATGTTTCCCAAGTAAAGCCAGGGAGCAAAGTCTCCTGGTCGTAAGTGTGTTGCGCTTTTGGTGCAGGAGGTTGAGCTATGGCACACGATGTGAGAGGACGCTTTCATTCAACAAAAGATCTTTGCGAGAATTTCGAGAGCTTGAATAGGGAAACAAGTTGCGAGAGGTCGGGGTTGCAGCACGAACGGGGAGAGCTATGGGCCTGGACAGGGTATGGAGATCAGCCCTTAGTGAGTCGGCTACAGCAATATGCATAGTGTATGCAGTCTCTTTAGTAGATTTTCTGCATCTTTGAAGTATTCTGTTAGTAAAATGTGGTGCTACTGTGATGTACAGCAATACACTCTAATTCATATTATACTTTTAGCATCTTATATATGGAAGATAACCACACAGTTTTAATATTCTGGATAGTTTAAATTGCCTTAAAGGTACATAGTCACAAATACTATTGTTAGAGTTAGCAGAAGATTTTGTATAATTATGTGCATCCAAAGGCTGTACCTATTTTTGTTAGAGTGAGACAATGTACATCAACATTCTGTATTGAGACAAGTAATACCCAGGTAAGTCAACACTTAATATGTTGGCTATGATTACACTATGGTCTTAACACATTCTTTGTAAAAAGAAGCTTGTATTGCACAATCCTGCATCACCTGTTAACAAGTGTGCTTGCCAGAGGCAACTTGCATATCCTATGAAGCTAATAGCTTTACGCTGTATCAGGATGTACTGAATGGAGAAATATTTAATTCCATTACATCTGTATCATATTAACTATACCTTGTTGCTTACTAGTAGTTGAGAAGAGCCTTACCTGGTAGTCTGATTTATGACCCTTATGTAAACAAATGTTCACTTTCAAGGCAGCCCCCTCCCTCCATGGGACAATGGGTGGATTGTTCTATTTCATAAGTGAACCACTCACTTGGCCTAGTGTCCTTATGTAAACAAATCCCCACTTATTACACTTATGCAAGTGTAGATTATGACTCTAATGTAAACAAATTGGGTATTTATGCTCTTAGTTATACTTATGCAAGTCTAATTTATGATCATATTCTATTAATCTAATCATAATTACAATAATTTATGACCCAATGTGGCTGTCTACCCCCCATTACATAGAGCTGAATTAATTGATTTATGGGCTTAATTAATATGATTTATGACTAAAAAAATGACGTCTGACTCTCAGAGATCACAGTAGTTATGTGAAAGATGGTGGAGTCTTATTCTATTGGTTCAGTTACAGGTAATTTAACAAGAGAACTGCTGCACACTGCCATGTTCTGAATGCACTATGGCCACTTTCCATTTCATTTTGTATGTCCACCCGTCTGACTGAAGATATGAGGCACTTGAGCCATTCACCTGTCTAATAAAATGAAGCACCTACAGCTGCCCTTCTGATGTTATTTATTATAGAGCTACCAGTTCCAGTGGTTTAATATACAATCCTCTGTTCTTCACTGATAGTGAGAGGGTGAACACCAGTCGTATACATGATCCCATCAGTGGCCAACACCTCTGAAATGGTTTCCATAGATCAACTTCCAACTTCCATTTCTATTTACAGTTTTAGGGTAGTTTGTCACAATTTTGAGGCAATTTGTTACAATTTTTGTGAAAACTTTGCCAGTATTCACAATACCCACTTTTCACAATCATCATTCAAATACACACAGATCATCATAAATACATCACTTTTTAATGTTTGACAATTACCACAATGCATTATTTAAACAAATACAGTGATATCCCATGGTTTAACATTTAACTATTATGATACAGCATTTTTAGACAAATACACTCTTTTACATATCAAGTCTATTTATGTAGGAATGTTAAAATGTAAGGAATTTGTCCTTGCATTATTAGTGTGTTAGAAACAGTGACTGAGTCACTATGACACCACTATCAGGCTGCATAAGCGGAGTATGACACCATGAAATTACTGTGGATGTGTAAAAGCAGTAGGGAATTAAAACATATCCAAGCAGAAGCATTTCTACAAACACATATGTAGACACACAAGAAATCACTAAATTACATTGTAAACAATTTCCTGTAATCGTGATGCTACCGCCACCACCAGGATAAGACAGCAGCAATAATGCTGTATTTATTTAAAATAACCAATAACGCAGAAGGTTATCTTTGGTAGTCCACTTCCTGTGCCAATGCCGACCATCCTTTAGATTCCTCACAGGCACTGCTCACCAGCAGCTAGCTCCACCATTGTAACAATTCATGTTGAATGGTATTTAACTTAAGTTTCTTCTGCCTGGCCCATCAATGATGAATGGGAAATTTTCATGCTTCACAAAGTTTATTAACATTAATTGACATCTGAACTGCACACTTGTCATGTAAACAAAACACGGACAGACCTCACTGATCTCTTTGACTTCCAAAAGTAATTTTAAAACTGACTGACAAAATAACAACTCAACAACTAACTTGCAACCTTGCTGCATTGCTTTATATAGAATTTTAACAATAGCTTTCAAAATAAAACATTATTAATTTTATACAATTTTGATGTTACAATTAAAATTTACAAAATGTAAAGAAACTGTTGTTACAGCCGAATAAGATATAAAACACAATATTCAATGACAATCTTTTATAGTAATATCTTTAGTTTTCCATAAGAAAATAATTCTGAACTTTAATTACAATAATGTCTCTCATATTACTTTTAATTACATAATTACAGTTTGGATTTGGTTACTAACATGTAATGGTAGTACAGAGCTCATGCTTTAGAATGTACAAATAAGACCTCAAATTCTGGAAATTGAGAAACTGAGATGTAAACAATTTGAAAGTTAATTAGAAATGTAATTACAAAGAACATTAAATACAGAGGAAGACATAAAAATAAATAACAAACGAAAATACATCACTTGGTAATAACTTTTAAGCTGTTTCTCAAGATAGTGAGGTCTAAGGGTACTGGATTTTTAGACTGCAATTTTGTTAATGAGAAGCATTGATTTTTCATGCTAACATCTCTGCAGCCTCTAGTTATTTGTATCCAAGGGCTTATTACTTCAATTTCTTGATTACTTAATTTAGTATATTACTTAATTTAGTACATGTAGATAATTTTATTAATCAACCAATAATTATGACAACGCACATCCGTCCAGAACATTTCACATGCCTTCGCAATGAACATCAAGTTTTTTTTTTATCAAATAGGACAGAATGATATATATGTGTAGACACACATGCAAAGCCTTAGGAAGTACTGAATTGTCAGATAATGATCTGGATGCATTTAAAAAAAGATAGTATCCGACATTTCATATGAGTCCTGGGGGGAGGCTGTACCATTATACCACGTTGGAGAGAGACTAGATAGCCTTTGCTTGATTCATCACTTGCCAAAGTCATTATCTGATAAGAACACAGTGTGTGGAAGTGGTAGCAGCTGCATGTCTTTAATGGGCCCCATTAATTTTATCTAACTCATCTCTTAATGACTGAGGACAAGCTGTCAAATAAGTATGTGCAACAACATAGGAGCCAGATGTCATGTAAGAGAGTGCAAGTGTGGATTAGTTAGGGGTGTGCATCTCTAAGGAGCCATCAGAATGCTTTGCCACTATGCCAGTGATTCATGTGTGGGATCACAACCATCAAAAACATTGCAGATTGGTATTTTCCAGTGTGCTTCACTTTACTGTGCAAGAATGCAATATACCTGTCAAGTTAAGCTCACCAGGCAGAAAATTAGTCAGCCAAGAGTGCATGTGCATGTGAATGGTCAAGCCCTTACAGATGGGACAGTAATAAAATCACATGCTCAACCATGTGTGCACTGCTTCTATGTGAGTATAAGACAGTAGTGATGAGTAAGCTGTTTCAAGTAAATTTAAGAGGGTAACTGAATGGGAAAATGGGGAAATCATGTGTGACCTTACCCAAGGTCATACAGTGTGAAAAGTTGCTGGGTTTATTGGTGTTTTGCAGTGGAGTGTTCAACATGTCTACAAGCAGTCACGTAATGCACATGGCCACAAAGATGGCATCACAATTTTGGGTGGAAAAAAATCGTGACTGAGAGGAACTGGAGATGCATTTCACAGTTTGTGAATCAAAATCACTGCCAAAGCCAACAGGAATTGCTGCAGGTGATGAGTGAAGTTCATTTCAACCTGCTAGTGACAGAGCATTGTTATGAGAACTTCATTCAGTTAACATTTGGAGCCAGTCACCATATAAGAGGCCATTGCTCACCCCTACTTTTTCAAGATGGCAACAGCAAAGTTCATTGGACTGGAAAAGTGTATGACTGGTTATCTAAACACTCCTCCATCCTATTACATCTTGACTGTCCTGCAAAAACATCTGACTTGAATCCCTTAGAAAATCTGTGGAACATGTTGGAACAGAGGGTAAAATGCTAACATCAGCATCCCTGCAATTTGGTGGAAATGTACAGTCAGATCCTCAGAAAGTGGCGTAACCTGGATTCAACATACCTGCACAACCTTGTGGACTCACTTCCTAACTGAATTGAAGTGGTTATCAAGTCCATGGCTGGAATTACAAGGCATTAAATAATACTTGTAATGATTTGTTGAAGGGTGTCTAATTTTTCATCTGGTGAGTCTATGACATAAACGTTTCTTTAATACATATACAATGCTAAATTTCTTTCCTAGATAGGTTTCTCTGGATGGAGAATAATGTTATGTGTGCAAAAAATATGTAGGTTGCTTGTTGTAATGGTCACAGAATATAGCAAATTGCAGAGGATCATAGATTGGTATAGAGACTAGATGTAAACAAATGTAAGATTATGTGCAAATACAGGAGAATAAATTCTGTGCTGTATGATTACACTATCACTGTAAACAGTAAGTATTGTAAAATACCTAGGAGTAACCTACTGAATGGTGGTATCTGATTTTTGGTACAGTCCACATTAGCATTGTATGAAGGAAAAGGTTATGAGGCATCTGTATGATATATCCACTGTAAACTGTGCAGGGAGCACAAGCACTGAGTATGTAAGGGTGTGATTCTTTAAGGAGCCATCAGAACATAGTACCTAGGAGTAAGCAGCAGGTGCGACCTAAAGTGGGATGACTACATTAAGTAAAATCAGGTGTTGGGTTGTAATTCATACATGAAAGAAGTAGTTTACAAAAACGCTACACTGATAAAATTGTGTTACATGGTTAGTTTTGGCTGACCTTTATTACAGATAAAGTGATTTGCTAACTCATCACTCATCACTTTGCCCATGTATGTTCTTGATACATATATTGCACACATCTCCTCATCTCCCCACGCTTGGTCCATTTCCTTCTGCCCCCCATTTTGTCCATATTCTCCTCCTCCTGTCTCTTGTCTTATCTTTCCCCCATCTCACTGACAATATCATTCTTCTCCCTCTGTCCATCTCTTGCTTGATCCCTCTCTGACCCATTGCCTCTTCACTGTGCCTACCCACCTCCTGCGTATCCCCCTCTGTGCCCGTTTCCTCCATACCTCTGCCCATGTTGTTTTCCTCCACACATCTCTGTCCATGTACTCCTCCCAGATTCTGCCCATCCCCTCCTGCCACACTCTCTGTGTCCATCTCCTCTTGACCACACCCCCCACCTCTACTCATCGCCTCTCTAACCATTTCAAATTTGCCATAGTTGCACCCATCCGCATATATAGCCCCTGCAAAACAGGTTAATGAAGCAGGCTTATATCACTGCATAACATAACTGTCATGATAGGCAGTGTATACACTCAGAGCTGGAAAACTATAATGATACAGTCTCCCCCAAGATTAATATGAAGAGTCTGATGCCCTTTTTTTATGTGCATCCGGGTAGTTATCGGACGATACCATGCTTCCTAAGGCCTTGTGTATCTTCATAGGTACCAATCTATCCAATTTGCAAAAACACTGACTATTTTTGTGAAAACATATAGAATATTCTGGAAGGATGTATACTGTCTCGATTGTCAACAGATTTTTGTCATTAACAAAATTATGTACAAATACTAAATGAAATATCTAATTGAGAAATTGAAGATATAAATATGTAGCAACAAATGTTAAGAGGCTGTGGAAATGTTGGCATAAATAACTAACACCTCTAATTACCATAATTGTAATCGATTAATGAGTTAACACAGAAAACCACATTATCTTGAGGAATAGCTTAAAAGTTATCATCAGGAAATGTGTTTTCATTTGTTATCTATTTTTATCCTCCTCAGTAATTAATATTCTTTGTAATTACATGTCTAATTAATCTTCCAATTGTTTACATCAAACAGCTTTCCAATTTCCAGATTTTGACACCTTATTTGTAAATTTTAATCGGATAAAGCATGGGTTATGTACTACCATTGAAAGTTAGTAACCAAATCCAAACTGCAATTAATTACATAACTAAAATAATATGAGAGACATTATTGTAATTAAAGTTCAGATTGATTTTCTTATGGAAAACTACAGATATTGCTACAAAATTTATGTACTTCATTATTGTATTTTATACCTTATTTGGCTGCAACATGTTTCTTTACATTTTGTTAATTTTAATTGTAACATCAAAATTGTACAAAATTAATAATTGGTTATTTTGACATTTATTGTTAAAATTCTATATAAAGCAATGCAGCAATGCTCCAAGAGGTTGGTCAGTCAGTTAGTGTTATGTTTGTGAGTGGAGTGTGTAGTTTGGTTGTAAATAAATTTTGTGAAGCTTGAATCTTTTGTTTTCAATCCCAGGCAAATGAAATTTAAGTTAAGTGTTAACAATCTTATGGGAATGTTACAAAACCACTGCACTCCAAAGCATATTCATAAGGCAGACCCATACTAATTAAACAGAACATAGCTGTCATTCAGGGCAGACGACATGTCAGGGGCTGGAAACCCATTTCTTGCCCTGATCTGTAGGCTGCCCTGCATAAATAAAAGCTGCCTTAATGGCAGGCTGATACTATTCCTAAACAGCACACCTGTTGCGCAGGGCAGCCTATATGGCAGATGCTGAAAAAACACATTTCGACTATCTCCATTCCTGATACTTGTAAAGTTGCTGTCTATCTGCAAAATTTGGCTGAAATAAATTCAGGGGTTTAGTGATGCATAGTACAACATTAAGTAAAATCAATTCCACTAGACCACTTTTGGGCTGCTCTATCAAAAAGGCATGTAAAATAATTTTATTCCTAACAGGAAACAGAGCAGCGTTTTCTGTTGACACTAGGTACTATATTAAAGATCCAATGAACAGTATTTCTTTGAACTGTTTGCAGCTACAAACTGCAAAAACAAAATTACAAATATATTACAAAACCCCACACAAAATGCACCTGATGACTCTCAAGAGGGATATACTGTACCTCTGATCATTACAATAGCGTGTCTTACATGAGGGGAGAGCAGTCTGCCATAATTTGGACACCATTTCCTGGATGATACATTTGTTGACACTTGTTCTGTCAGAATGAGGGAATACTAGCATTTCCAAGCCATAACTGGATACAATTTTCATAAACATTTGATGTCTTACACCTCTGGGAACCTATGAAGCACTTGTGTCATGTAGAATTGATGTGTTCTGTGTAAATAGTATACCAAAATGCTATTAAGGTGGTTGAATGAATGATATCTGGACTGCTACTGAGTAAGTGTGCTTATTAGAACCTGTTTAATGATGGTTCTGGCAGTTGATGAATCAAATAAATGCTATCTGTTCTTCAAGCACCATGTGGAGGGGGCCCAAGCCCAAGCCTCATAGGTCATCCAAGTTTCTCAAAGGTTTGGATCCCCCAGGGTGCTAAGTTTGCAAAAATTAACCTGCTATTGTAAAGTAATTTTAATATCATATTATAAATAAAAGAACATTACCTATTACCCCATCACTGACGTTACCAATCTATCTTTTCTTATCCACTTCAGTTTTATGGATCATACAGACCAATTTCATACAATTCTATTTCATGTTTAATCTTGAATACACCATATTTTCTTCACACCTCATGCACTACCTTATGGTGGATTCAAAAATGTACTTTATTGAAATATTATTGTACATCTACCAAAACATTTCCCCAACATATGTACATGGCAACAGATGTGAAACGTCATTATCATGTCGAAGACAAGGCACTTTCAATTCCATCACAACATGATTTTACCGGAAAAACAAGTATACATACAACATTTTGCATTCAAGAGTAAACACAGCATAACACAGTTATATCTGTATATACACTCCTGGAAATGGAAAAAAGAACACATTGACACCGGTGTGTCAGACCCGCCATACTTGCTCCGGACACTGCGAGAGGGCTGTACAAGCAATGATCACACGCACGGCACAGCGGACACACCAGGAACCGCGGTGTTGGCCATCGAATGGCGCTAGCTGCGCAGCATTTGTGCACCGCCGCCGTCAGTGTCAGCCAGTTTGCCGTGGCATACGGAGCTCCATCGCAGTCTCTAACACTGGTAGCATGCCGCGACAGTGTGGACGTGAACCGTATGTGCAGTTGACGGACTTTGAGCGAGGGCGTATAGTGGGCATGCGGGAGGCCGGGTGGACGTACCGCCGAATTGCTCAACACGTGGGGCGTGAGGTCTCCACAGTACATCGATGTTGTCGCCAGTGGTCGGTGGAAGGTGCACATGCCCATCGACCTGGGACCGGACCGCAGCGACGCACGGATGCACGCCAAGACCGTAGGATCCTACGCAGTGCCGTAGGGGACCGCACTGCCACTTCCCAGCAAATTAGGGACACTGTTGCTCCTGGGGTATCGGCGAGGACCATTCGCAACTGTCTCCATGAAGCTGTGCTATGGTCCCGCACACCGTTAGGCCGTCTTCCGCTCACGCCCCAACATCGTGCAGCCCGCCTCCAGTGGTGTCGCGACAGGCGTGAATGGAGGGACGAATGGAGACGTGTCGTCTTCAGCG
The DNA here is from genome assembly GCF_023864345.2 of Schistocerca serialis cubense. Taxonomy (NCBI): domain Eukaryota; kingdom Metazoa; phylum Arthropoda; class Insecta; order Orthoptera; family Acrididae; genus Schistocerca; species Schistocerca serialis. The sequence goes on along the minus strand of NC_064639.1, from coordinate 332,218,369 downwards.
ATGAGAGTCGCTTCTGCCTTGGTGCCAATGATGGTCGTATGCGTGTTTGGCGCTGTGCAGGTGAGCGCCACAATCAGGACTGCATACGACCGAGGCACACAGGGCCAACACCCGGCATCATGATGTGGGGAGCGATCTCCTACACTGGCCGTACACCACTGGTGATCGTCGAGGGGACACTGAATAGTGCACGGTACATCCAAACCGTCATCGAACCCATCGTTCTACCATTCCTAGACCGGCAAGGGAACTTGCTGTTCCAACAGGACAATGCACGTCCGCACGTATCCCGTGCCACCCAACGTGCTCTAGAAGGTGTAAGTCAACTACCCTGGCCAGCAAGATCTCCGGATCTGTCCCCCATTGAGCATGTTTGGGACTGGATGAAGCATCGTCTCACGCGGTCTGCACGTCCAGCACGAACGCTGGTCCAACTGAGGCGCCAAGTGGAAATGGCATGGCAAGCCGTTCCACAGGACTACATCCAGCATCTCTACGATCGTCTCCATGGGAGAATAGCAGCCTGCATTGCTGCGAAAGGTGGATATACACTGTACTAGTGCCAACATTGTGCATTCTCTGTTGTCTGTGTCTATGTGCCTGTGGTTCTGTCAGTGTGATCATGTGATGTATCTGACCCCAGGAATGTGTCAATAAAGTTTCCCCTTCCTGGGACAATGAATTCACAGTGTTCTTATTTCAGTTTCCAGGAGTGTAGTTGCCCTGGAAGAATTGTGAAACATAAGAAATGAAATGACATTAAAAATGTATACTGGCCATGCTGATGCTCAGAGGAAAAGAATTACTAGTATTCTTCTTTTGTTCATCCATAGAATAGCCAATGTACATGTATACTCTCATGTGAGTTTATCTGACATTATTTTTTGGTTGGAGAGACTTGATTCTCTGAATATTAGAACTCTTGAGTCTCTATGATCCAGTTCTTGCAAATAAAATTAGCAAGGTCTGAAACCAACAAGAATCTGGAAAGCATTTACAAGTGCATTAAGTGTCAAGTGCTACTCAGAATGAATTTCTTTGTAGTTGTGTACATCATGTCAGGGGTACCATGCTGGAACCATGAGAAAATGAGAATTTTTATTCAGTTATTGTTGATGCAACTCCAGTTTCAAATTGTATTGAACAAATAACATTCATCCTGCATTATATTCACTTCAAGAAGGAAATTGATAAATATGAAGTAAATGGACAGTTTTTGAAATTCATAGAATGTAATCAGAAAAGAAGAGTTACTATTGCATATTTAATTTGATCAAACACTTGTGAAACACTCATTGAAATCATTGAACCCTGCAGACAAGGTTTTAATAATGGAAGTAATAAGAATGATGACCGACAAGCTGTCCATCTGCATGAATGGGCACCAACAAACTGTGACTAAGAAACAATGGGACCATGCTTTTGCTGAGTATGCTGCCCAACACAATGTTATTCATTTCAAAGACTGGTTCACAGCCTGTGCCATCTGGATCTTTGCCACCAACACCAGCTTTTCTGAATTGTGCAGGTGGGAACTCTCTCTGCAATATATCCTACCCTCTTGGTTCAAATTAATCTGAGCACTATGGGACTTAACTTCTTTGGTCATCAGTCCCCTAGAACATTGAATGACTTAAACCTAACTAACCTAAGGACACCACACACATCCTTGCCCGAGGCAGGATTCGAACCTGCGACCATAGCGGTCGTGAGGTTCCAGACTGTAGTGCCTAGAACCACTCGGCCACTCCGGCCGGCCTACCCTCCTGGCCTCAGATTTTGTTTTCATTGTCTGTACCGATCTATTCCCTACCCTCTTCCCATTCCACCAATGGAGCCAGTTTTCTTACTTCTTTCCCTTTGCCATTATCCTCCCCTATCTCACACCCACCCTCTATCTAACCACCTGATGGCACCTAGCTACTTTGCCATCCCCCACCCCTACCCTGCTATCCCTTCCTCCGCACCCCAGTCTCCTCCTTACTCCCATTCAGTTCCTTCTCCCATCATGCATTGCTGCTCATAGTGTGGCCTCAGCCAGTAGAGGCTATGGTCATGTGTGAGTGGGTTGTGTTTGCGCATGCGCACTTGTGTGTGTGTGTGTGTGTGTGTGTATTGTATATTTTCAACAAAGGCTTTATTGGCTGAAAGCTCAATTGACATAAGTATTTTTGTTGTGCCAATCTGTGATTCATCATTTCCAGAATATGGTGAGTGGCAACTATCATTTTCATAATATTGTTAAAATTTCAGTCAAAGTGTAACCTCCCCTACAACTATATGTTAAATTTTGATGGTCTGGGAGTGTCCAGGTATCCCAAAGCCTATGTATGGTGTCCACTCATCTCTATTGTTCATTTCATGTCTTGTCTCCCTTTTCCTCTCTCTCTTTATCTGCACCTCTCTTTATCTTTTACTAACACTGTTTATCATTGGCCATCAATATCTAAACTCTCTTTGGCTGCCATTGCTGATGTCTTCATCCATTTCTCTTTCACTTTCACTGAAATTTTCTCTCTCTACCACCATCATTGTTTCTCCTCCATTTCTCTCTCACAGGCACTATCTCCTCACTTTTTGACTGTCACTGTCCCTCTGCTGTTCTCTTTCAGCACAAACAAGTGCATATTTGTTTGCATGCCAAAGTTTTTGGTGAGGAATGCAGAATGAGGGTTGATGCAGTTGGTGCCCAAATTTTTCTGTCAGATCCTTTACAAGGGAATGTATTTGCCCTTTTGTGCTCTGGCAGGGGCATTTTTCCACTGTTTCTTAACTTTTCCCTGCTACAGCAGGTTATGCAGCTTACATAAAATGAATCCTATACATCAGTGAAGTTTTCACAGTTTCTTTATATACTTCTACACATTTATATACACTCCTGGAAATTGAAATAAGAACACTGTGAATTCATTGTCCCAGGAAGGGGAAACTTTATTGACACATTCCTGGGGTCAGATACATCACATGATCACACTGACAGAACCACAGGCACATAGACACAGGCAACAGAGCATACACAATGTTGGCACTAGTACAGTGTATATCCACCTTTCGCAGCAATGCAGGCTGCTATTCTCCCATGGAGACGATCGTAGAGATGCTGGATGTAGTCCTGTGGAACGGCTTGCCATGCCATTTCCACCTGGCGCCTCAGTTGGACCAGCGTTCGTGCTGGACGTGCAGACCGCGTGAGACGACGCTTCATCCAGTCCCAAACATGCTCAATGGGGGACAGATCCGGAGATCTTGCTGGCCAGGGTAGTTGACGTACACCTTCTAGAGCATGTTGGGTGGCACGAGATACATGCGGACGTGCATTGTCCTGTTGGAACAGCAAGTTCCCTTGCCGGTCTAGGAATGGTAGAACGATGGGTTCGATGACGGTTTGGATGTACCGTGCACTATTCAGTGTCCCCTCGACGATCACCAGTGGTGTACGGCCAGTGTAGGAGATCGCTCCCCAAACCATGATGCCGGGTGTTGGCCCTGTGTGCCTTGGTCGTATGCAGTCCTGATTGTGGCGCTCACCTGCACGGTGCCAAACACGCATACGACCATCATTGGCACCAAGGCAGAAGCGACTCTCATCGCTGAAGACGACACGTCTCCATTCGTCCCTCCATTCACGCCTGTCGCGACACCACTGGAGGCGGGCTGCACGATGTTGGGGCGTGAGCGGAAGACGGCCTAATGGTGTGCGGGACCGTAGCCCAGCTTCATGGAGATGGTTGCGAGTGGTCCTCGCCGATACCCCAGGAGCAACAGTGTCCCTAATTTGCTGGGAAGTGGCAGTGCGGTCCCCTACGGCACTGCGTAGGATCCTACGGTCTTGGCGTGCATCCGTGCGTCGCTGCGGTCCGGTCCCAGGTCGACGGGCACGTGCACCTTCCGCCGACCACTGGCGACAACATCGATGTACTGTGGAGACCTCACGCCCCACGTGTTGAGCAATTCGGCGGTACGTCCACCCGGCCTCCCGCGTGCCCACTATACGCCCTCGCTCAAAGTCCGTCAACTGCACATACGGTTCACGTCCACGCTGTCGCGGCATGCTACCAGTGTTAAAGACTGCGATGGAGCTCTGTATGCCACGGCAAACTGGCTGACACTGACGGCGGCGGTGCACAAATGCTGCGCAGCTAGCGCCATTTGACGGCCAACACCGCGGTTCCTGGTGTGTCCGCTGTGCCGTGTGTGTGATCATTGCTTGTACAGCCCTCTCGCAGTGTCCGGAGCAAGTATGGTGGGTCTGACACACCGGTGTCAATGTGTTCTTTTTTCCATTTCCAGGAGTGTATGTTGACACATCTTACAAACAACAAATATAAAGCTGATGCAAAATCATTTGCTTTGCATTTTTCTCAATACTTTGCACACTGATCACAATTCAAGAATGCCCAGTTTATTATTTGTATCATAAGACAGTGAAAAATGTATAAGTATTTTACTAAATTTATAGTCTTTCCAGTTTTACATAATTTTGCACAGTAATTTTAAATTATTTTTAGAGATGTTAAGGCCCTTTTAGTTCATTTCTTTGTTACTGCAGTACCACTTTGGGCATATTTGTATAAGTGTGAACTGCCCATTATACAGAGTCAGTGCTTTGTAAAGTTTTGCTGGTGAAAAAAATGCTGATGGAAAACCTAATTAGTTGGCCTTGGAACCCTTGTGATGACCCTAGAACCTTTGATATGTGTCCAAAACATCTGTTAAAACTACATTTATGCCTCTGACTGGATTTTACATGCATATTTTCCTGCAGAAGTACAACAAATCTGAACCTTTGGATCTTGATAATGGATAATGTAGAAAAAAAGTCTCAAAATCTCCTGAGTATATACATCTTAAGAATATATGGGAAAATTCAATGATATGCCATGAACAGAAATTATAAAAATGACAAACCCCACAAATGGAATTTTTTGTTCCCAAAAATCATGGTTTTTCACGGTTTTCCCAGAAATTTGCCATTAAAAAAACGATGGTTTTATAGGCCATCTAAAGTCTGCCCTTGGCCACACCTAAGGCAAAAGACCTAAGCAATTTGTTCAATTTTCCTGGAGTGTAGAATGAGTGTAATGTTTAAATTATGATCCTGTACTGTAGGATAGAAACAGTATGTCAGTTCTACTGATAGGTGTACAAATGGTTGCTAGGCTGAGGGATACCCAAAACAGTGGTCACTTATCTCCATGATTGATAGAATCTGTGATATGACTCCCTAAGAAATTACTTTTTTGCATGTGGATTTTTGAAACGTATTGGTATTATGTACTGTTGTGCATGGACTGACTGCATTTATGAAGATATGCCTAGTGTTTGATAAGAAATTATATTTGTTCTATATTTCATGTCAATGAGCCTTTTTTGTGTATCACCAATGTTCCCCATGCTGCATGGTGCTTAAATCATGTCAAACCTTCTTTAAAATAATAAAATTGGATGTTTTTAAGTTGGGTCATTTCACTGTGGTGATCTCATACTGCCAACTGGTACATACACATCACATCAATGTTTTAATTTAGCTCATTTCACTGTGGTGATCTCATACTGCCAACTGGTACATACACACCACATCACTGTCATGAGTTACGTCAGTGGTGGAGGGTCACATGATTCTCTGGTACCACTTCTACAGCATTTACAGAGCTCTGAAGTAACCACTGTGTCATTTCAAGGAGGTGATTAGTATCTTCTTTGGTGAGTTTACATATGATGTACCATTTTGAGTTACAGTGTTTGGTAGCAGCTGATTTGACCACTTCCAGTCTTCATTTTCTCTTTTATATCCTGCTACTCTATGTCAATATGTTCAAGCAACTCTTGATTATTGTTGAATTTTTAACCAGTGATTGGTCCTATCATTTTTACCCTGAGGTGGCTAATACATTGCCCCACACTTCCTCATTTGTATATCAATTGTAAACAATCCATAACTGATGACAAATGATACAGCTGGTATAGTTATGAGAGCTTCCATATACCTACATTTTCCATTGCATTTTGCTTATCGTTCCATCTGATAGTGCTTATTGGAGTTTCCATGCTTAAGTGTTGGTCTCAAAGTAAACTATGGCTATCAGGATGTACATAATGAAGAATGTTGAATTTCAGGGTTGTGAAATGTTATTCATAAATTTGATTACATTTTCCCATACAGATCTTTGCTAATACATGTTTTGAATTACAGTCCATCTTGTTGTATGTATAGATATTGAGTTATGATTAAACATTTTAATGATGTGTTTTGTAGCTCACAAGGAACCACTTTAGTGTGAGGTCACAAGTTCAATCTTTAGTAAGGCTCATTTGAAAGTGGTGTGTTAACTATTACAATAGGAAAAATATTAGCTACTAATGATTCGCCATGTGCATCAGGATGGTGACCGAAAATGACTGTCAGGGAGGTGCAGAAATCAACCTTCTATGGGATGTATATATTACACTTCACACAATGGACACTGTTAATGAACAAGAAATGTTCAAAACAAGCCATTAACTTGCATTAAGAACACTGAGTGAAAAATAGCACATTACAGTGATCACAAATGTTCAGACCATCAAGACTGAAGGCAAACTCCTTGGGAGCTATAAAAAGTGCAGGACATCCTGGCAGGTATCCACTCCCAAAGACTGCAAATAGAATCATCTTGGTTAATGAGGTAATGACAACTGGTGGAATGTGGTGACATGCAACCAAATGTGAAACAATCTGTTGTGAGGTTATCATGAAACTGGCTCTCATTTAATCTATAGCTGCAGATAGGCTGTATTTGTCCAGTGGCTCCAGGTGGTATGAATTGCAATGTTGCACAGTTTTCAGGAGGGATAGATTGCTCTAAAGTAGTATGATTTTTATTTTCAGCCCAAGAACCCAGCAAAAGCAAGTTATTTTGATCAGCAGTTGGCCAAAAGCAGTGTTTATATCATAGCTGTAGTTCTCTCACACCCATTTTCCATATCTTACTTGCTGTGATGTAAATACTTCCTACTGCCCTTGCAAGACCATGCACATACAAAAGAATCACAGGGAGCAGAGCACCTCCCACTTCTAACAGCACAATAAATAATTTTCCAGCCCTTTTACCATCCAGGTTAAAATCTGGTATAATTGTATATGAGTGTGCTAAGACACTGACAGCTGATCTTGATACAATTCTCTTGATACCTTTAATTTCCAGGTTCCTTTCATACGGATTTCCTTGTAAAATCATAATTAATCAAAGCTGAAAACAAATTCCTTACTAAAAAAAGTGATACATTTGTTTATCTCTTCTACACGTTTTCAGACTGACTCTGCAAATTGCTGTGCATCATGAAGTTGACACTCTGTTTGAAATTTTGTTATCTTAAGTTTTCCAGTTCTGTTTAAAGTTATACAACCCACTGCTGCTTCCCTTGAAATCACTGCAATCTGTGTGTACTGTAGAAGCTCACTATGACTCACATCCTGTAAATTGTATCATGCAAGCTGGAAATGAACAAACACCAGTTTCTGCAACAAATACACCTTGTGCTCACTTGAATATCTGCAGTTTTTCTTATTCACTGCACAGTCATATTTCTGTGGACTTATTTGGAATGTCTTCATAATCGTTTTTTTACTATGCTGCAGATGATATTCCATGCACATAATTAGGTTTAGTAGTCACTCTGTGGACAATGATTGTCCTTTACTACATTTCACTGGAGATGGGATTTGTGGCTCCCTATCCAACAAGGATGATGAACTTTGTGCCTCAAGAACTGTTTCCATATCACTTTCACTTGTTAAGCAGGTATCATCATCATTGTATTCTTCATCTATATTGTCCACACAATTGAGCATACGTGACACCGCACATTCCACTGACTCATCTTGTGTAACACTGGTATTTCATCTGTCACTTATATCTCACTCTGCAAAATTACTTGTGTTACCTTCTGATGATATGTCAATGTGGTTGTAGATATAATTCAATGTTTGCTTTTTTGTCATTGCTGTTGCTCCACTTTGTGCCAACATCACTAGCACTGTAGCACTGTTGGAAGTTACTCATCAAATAAGCAGCTCAACACACTCTGTAGCCTCAAGCTGTGCTTACCATTGGACACCTCCCATCCTGACCCCTGCTCCCATTATCAGCCTAAATTGTGGTTGTTTGGTAGACAACATGTGTGACATCAAATGCTGTAAAAATCATTGGCCTTTTGCTTTTCCGACATCACACTCAAGGGTTCAGTGTTAGTCATTGGGTTTATTTTCCCAAAAGGTCATCCTTTAGCAACATGTATGTCATTTTTCTGGTTAGTTTACTTCCTCACATTATGAATTACAGATCATCAGAACTCTTTCTGCAGATAGTTACACAGGCCTCCTCATGTGCTGTCTCAAATGATAAACCTCAACAAAAGTTTTATGATTATGTGCCACAGTAGAATGTTAATCATATGGTAACAGTTTAAATAAACAGAAAAAAGATTGAAATAAAATATTTGGTGCTGTTTGGAACAAACTGCTAAACATTAGGGACAACATCTACATTTTCCAGGAATGTGTGTGATTTACAGCAGAAATTGTCAGATGCTGAATTATTTAGCATATAGAAGACTGTCCATTACATATTACAGGGAATCATAACTTTTACCAAGTTTTACAGAAATTAAAAAAAAAAAAAAAATGTCATGTGACAAGGGCCTCCCGTTGGGTAGACCGTTTGCCGGGTGCAAGTCTTTCGATTTGACACCACTTTGGCAACTTGCACGTCGATGGGGATGAACTGATAATTAGGACAACACAACACCCAGTCCCTGAGCGGAGAAAATCTCTGACCCAGCCAGGAATCAAACCCGGGCCCTTAGGATTGACATTCTATCGAGCTGACCACTCAGCTACCAGGGGCGGACTTTACGGAAATGTTTAATGTTCTTAGAGTCAGAATTATGTTTTCAGTGTAACAAGAGGCTTCTTTTCACATAACCAGTTTATACACAAAACTACTACCATATAAAATAGTTTTAATTTTGGTCCCAGTTACTCTATCACTTGTTTCCTTTAGTCTAAACTCACTGACAATGCCTGACCTGAAACATGACTCACATGTATTTCTGCTCCTGCCAATGATTATAGAGTAAAATTCTTACACACATGATTAAAGTGCAAATTTAGGTGGTGTTGCTAGGGCATTCTTTTCTTTGTCATATGCACCTACTTCAGGTAATTCTATTTGATCACAGTATAAGTTATACACTGATGATCTTTCTTTCAAAATGTGTTCAGAATTGTAATGTACCTATATGCTGCACAACAGTGAAAGTTGGTAACATGTTAACCAACAACCACAAACTTCAAACTTTGCCTTTCATGCTTTGGTGGTACATTTACGTATACATCTCTATGATTATTCGGCAATTCACAATGAAGTGTTTGGCAAAGGTTCATGGAAACGTTAGACAGTTTCTCAGTTATATTGGGTGATTCCAAGCTTTCATACTGTTCCTTATCTACAACCAGCAATGACATTTTAAAATATGGTAGCTAAATACAACACATCTGTTTAGGGACTTGCTTTATTCCTGTGTTATAGCATATCCATGATATATTAAGACTAAGCTGCAAATGACAAACTATGGATGGGAATTTAGAAAGAACACATAATGCAGTATTATACATACTGTACTATACTGTATTTAAATTTAGAGAACATTAGAAGTAAACCACTTCAGAAACTTGCCAATCTGAACACAGTAATCAAGTTTCTTTAATGTGTATTGTTTTATGCTTATCAGGCACAACAACTCAATTGGGTCAGCTCACTTTGTTGTTCCTTCCATGTAATCACTAAGTTTATCTTAACCAATATTTCACTTGTACTGGGAACATCAGCTATAATTTCTTCTTCAGCTTCATCATCCTCATCCTCGACTGTGTCACTTTTCTTTTCTCAAACAGCATCAATAGTCTCCTTCTCACATATGATCTCTGAAATCAGTTCTTCATTGTCAACAATCTTCAAAATCAATATATCACAGTAGAACATGACATGCAGACATCATGTCAGTGCTCTTGTGATCTATGTATCTGTTGCACTTTCTTCATTGGAACACTTCTTCCAGCAACTCCTAATAGTGGTCAGATCAATGCTTTGCCACATCAGGCCTACCAAATATGTAACACTGTTAAGATTTACAGATTTCAAGAACATTTCCATTTCCTCATCTGAATTTACTATTGTATAGAGCAGTTCACAGCAATAAGTGTGACGAAGCAAGCTGGGATATTTTTACTTGCCCTCTTGCTTTGCCATCTGCTTCCTCAAAATTCATTTTTTCACTTTTAACTAATTACCACTAACATAAATGAGTATAATCTGCATTTTCATAAAAGAGAAAGATTGGCCATCAGTTTTAAAGAATATAACACCAGGTCTAATTTTGTGCTTAGTTATATGTATGCAATTGATTTTCTAATTTATTTTGACTGTGCCTAGTTAGTATCTTTTGTTATAGGGTGAAATCAGTAATTGTTTCATAAATTAATTTCGATAAGTGACTTATAAACAAATATAAATTATATAATAATTATAAACATTTGGAGGAATATTTAATAGTACTCTTAAAGGATCTATTTGGTTCTATTCAAAAACATGCTAGCAAAGCCAGATCTTAATTAATGACAAAGTAATTACTAGTTTTGTCAAAAGTATTGTTTGCATAACTACATCTGTTAATTTCATCATTTACACAAAAAATTTGGCCTAAATCTCGTAGTAGAAGAAACTGTAAAAGAAAGGCAATTTTTTGATGTATTCAGTTAATTTAATGAGTTAAGTTTTAACTGTAATTTCTGTAAATGAAACATGGAATAATGTGTATTTTCGGTGCCTATTATTGTGATGATTTATAAGGGCCCAATTTTTGGTCCTGAGACAGTCAGTCCAAGGCTGAGTTTCAGACAAGAAACCTGTGTTGGTTAGAATGAAACAATGCGTCAACTTAACCATGAAATAAGTGTTACACCAATAGGCCATGTGTTAAAGCAATGGCAGTGTCTGTTCAATTTATTAGAAAGAGTGTGAAATGTGTGGTTACGGTGTTACTGCTCATAGATGTTCAACAGTAAACTATTGTAGCAGTATGTTGCCACAATAATGCACTGGCCATATAACTGTGTATTATTGGGGGGGGATTGTGAACAGCGAAAGTAAAGAACTGTGAAATGCAAATGTGCACCTGTCAGCTGCATCATTTTAAGTAATCAGTGTTGAACTTCCACCCGCGTTTTTCAGCCAGTATTGCAATGCAGCACATTGACACTGAGGACCATCAACAAAGAAATAAAGCATCACACATGGTGCCCTGGGTGAGAAATATTGTAATTGGGCACAGTAAACTCGTGAACTTTGAACAGTGAACTCAAGAGTGGTTTACAGTGCAATGATTTAACAAAGGTGATGCAACGACCAATTAGTGCTTGAGCTTCAACGCCACAGTAGGACAGCAACCAATCAGTGAGCAGGTTCTATGGAAGCAGCCATTGAGTGCAGGAACAGCCAATCAGCACAGCTGACTGGGATAAACAAGACGTCTCACCAAGAAAATTACAACTTGCAGTAGCCATGCAGATGATGAGTCAAGATAACAACCACAACAGCAGCAGGAGATGAATGATTAAAAATAAGGTAATGAGTGGCCTTAACGAACAATGCAGAGTGGTGGAGGACAATGGACAACAGGGGAGTGATATACTTGAAAACAAAGCTGTAGAGATTAAGTTTTTTAATGAACAGAAAGACTTAATGGAGACTGGTTCTGTAGGCGATAGTGGTTATAAATCATACATGAATGTAACTTTGAATGATGGGAACAAAAGTCCTACTGTAAAGAGCAAAATGGACAAAAGCAGTACTGAAGTGGATGAGATTGTTTTAAGGGGGAGGAATCTAGCAGCAAAAGTCAGCAAGGGCAGCAGGTTATGGCAGATGGAAAATTGGAAGTGATGTAAAGGCAAATTATGAGTAGTATGTGTAGACAAGAAGACATTAGAGGGTAGAAAAGGAAACTGATAGCATTAGAACTGGCATGGTTAGCTTAAAGGATGAACTGAAGAAAGAAATTAAAAAGGAGATTCAGGTAGTCAACTTTAATCTTTCAGAATTAAATAAGAGGGTTGAGGCAGCAGCTAAAGATTGCAATGAAAAAATAAAGAAAGTAGTACATAACATTAATGGGAAATTAACATTAATGACTACTAATTGTGTAGAAGAGAGAAAGAAACTTTGTGATGACTATAATAGGAGGGTGGAGGATCCTGAAAAACAGTGTAAAGATGAAGTCAAAGCTGCCAGGAAATTTTTTGCTGAAAACAGGGTTACACTTGAGAACCAAATCGATCAGGTTAAAAATGATTTAGAAACAGAGGTAGAAACCAACTGTGAAGTAGTGGTAGAGGAAAAACTGGTAAAAGTAAATAAAAATGTAGATTCAAAATTGGCTGACATGGAGAAAAAGATGGAAGAGGTACAAAATCTAAAGCATAGAGTACGTAGTGTTCCAAACAGTCCTTCATTTGTTAGTTGTAAGAAATTTAATAATCTTGAACCATGTGGGGAAGTACATCCACTGGTTTTCATTAGGGAATTTAATGATTTGCATGAAACATGGAATGACAAAGAGAAAATGTCATTTCTGAGAGGTTTGTGTGAAGGGGATGCTTATGGATGGGCAGTTCAGGTAACTGATAGTTATACTTTGTGGAAAAGCTTTGAGAAAGCATTTTTAGGTGAATATTGGTCCAAAGAGAAGCAGCAGAGAATTTTGAGTGAATTTTGGGGAGGAGAGAGATTTGACTCTAGGAAGGGTACTGTGAAAGGTTTCTGTCAGCTCTGGATAAACAAACTGAAATATTTGGACAAAGAGCTAAGTAATGAATCAATAACACAGGCCAACAATGGAAGAACTTTTTTGCTGAAAATACCTTATTCTTATGTTTTTTAGGATGGGAAATCCAAATATGATACTTAAAAAACTGTATCACCCACCATTTCTTCACATTATACAGTTAAATTTATTAAGTTAAGAGATTTTTAAAGAATTGAACAGCTTTTATATAGTTAAAATCATTTAAAAAGGAGGTGTAATGAATGTAGATGACGTTGGTAGTATTGCTGAAAAAATTTGCTGGCAAAAGAAGGTTGATTCTATTTTTGTGTTGATAGATGGTGTTTTTGTTTACTGTCAACCTAACCGCATTTTTCTGTTTCCTGTACATGTGCTCCGCATTAGGTATGTTATGTGTGTGTTGAAGATCAGAGAAAATGGTCCAAAAAGGAGAAAAAAGCCTTTACATTTGCTGTTCCTATGATATGGAGGGAGCTGAGAAATAATTCTGATGATTGCTACTTTTGCAGTGTTGATATTACTAGTCATAATTTGCAAAACAAGAAGGTAATAAGCTACCCTAGCTTTCCATCTGCCATCCAACCAGTAGGGCATTGTGTATATTTGCCGGTTCCTAACCACCAGATGATTTAAAGTCTGTTCTAACAGAAGTATTTTCTGATATACGGTGTGATTTAGATGAACCAGATGATGATGAATTCCATTGTAATACAAGAAGTCTAGAGCCAAAATTGTTTACTTAGACCAAGCTTAACGATTTGGTTAGGGATCTGGGCTTAACAAAAGAAAAAGCTGAATCGCTTGGATCTAGATTAAAAGAAAAGAACTTATTGGCAGTTGGAACCAGCATATACATGTATAGAAAGAGAGAGCAGCAGTTTTCCAAGTTTTTTCAACAAGAAGGTGATTTAGTGTACTGCCCAGACATTCCTAGTCTGATGAATGGATTTGGTATTGAATACAAAAAGGAAGGTTGGAGGCTGTTCATTGATTCATCCAAAACTAGTTTAAAGGCTGTTTTATTACACAGTGGTAACATGTATGGATCTATACCTGTTGGACATTCTGTACATACGAAAACCTAGAAATAGTGCTAAATAAAATAGACTATTCTGCTCATGGCTGGATGATATGTGGCAATCTAAAAGTAACATGAATGCTCCTTGGTCAGCAAGGTGGCTTTACCAAATTTCCATGTTTCTTGTGTGAATGGGACAGTAGGACTAGGGATTAATACTGGTGCAGAAAGAACTGGCCTGTGAGGGAGTCTTTAAAACCTGGTGAGAAGAACTTTCTATGCAAAAACCTTGTAGATCCAAAAATGTACTACTACCACCTCTACATATAAAGTTAGGCCTAATGAAACAGTTTGTAAAGGCTTTGCCTAAAGATGGATCATGTTTTAAGTATCTCTGCCAAAAGTTTCCACACTTTCCAGAAACTAAATTAAAAGAAGGCATCTTTGTTTGACCTAACATTAGAAAATTGATGTTTGATGTTAACTTTGAATCCAAAATGACCTTAGATGAGAAAGAAGTATGGGTATCATCAAGCAAGTCATTACAAAGTTCTTAGGATATGAAAAAGACCCAGGATATGTTTCTATTATAGCTACAATGTTAAAGAAGTTTAAAACTTTAGGATGTTTAATGAGCTTGAATGTTCACTTTTTGAACAGTCACCCTGATTACTTCCCGGACAATATGGGAGATGTTAATGTGGAGCAAAGAGAGTGTTTCCACCAGGATATTAAAATGATGGAAAAACACTACCAAGGCCACTGGAACACCAACATGATGGGGGACTACTGTTGGTCACTTCACTGAGAAGTTCAGCTAGTGACTCATCATAGATACAGCTACACAAGAAGCTTCAAAGAAAAAAGAAGAAAATATCAACCAACTACAGATGACAAGTGAAACCTCTATTAACACATATCATTGTTTTAAGTAGCTTACTGTAAATAGAAACCATGCCTATGTTATAAAAAAGTGTTTCACTAATTTCCCCATTTACCGTATAGCATAGGATTTTTATTCTATATAATAAAAAGCACATATTGATTGAAAACTATGGGTGATACAGAAAAACTAAGGCTAGATCTGTATACAGCTCATAAAAATCTAAAAGATCAGCTATCAAAGTAAAAAACGTTTAAAAAAAAAAAAAAATTCGTTCACCTGTGTAATTATGGATTTAGAAACTAAGTTTCCTCAGAAGGTTAGAGAATTGCTTGTACCTGACCCTAGGGGTAATATTTGTGATTTATTGAATTATGTTGATAAAGTGGAGAGCGGAAACCATCAGGGGAAGATCGTAGGAGGAATCTTGATGACAATAATCAATCAGGGAGAGAATTTCAGGTAAATGAGATTAACAGGTCTAATTACAGTAGAACCTCAAGAAATGGATGGGTGGAGGATAACCAGAATGGGCATGGAAGCGGTAGGAAAATTCAAGTAAAAGAAATGGAGGAGATGATTTTTATTCTGGATCAAACCATTTAAACTAGATAATGCTTCAGTTTTGGCTCACACTTGAGCAGGTAGTGATGAAGAGCCACTTGTATATAAATGTGCTGTAATCACAGGTAAGGGTAATGTAAACGATAGTAGTAAGACAAGTGTAATTTCTAACTCTAGTGAGATGTTGAATGATGGTGTGGGCAGCAATGTTTATCACATAAAAGGAGAAGAGGAACTTACTATAATGTGATTGAACCAGAAGTAAGACCTACAAGCAAGTAGGGGATTCAACATTCTGAATTGGATTCACTACATGGTGATAATGACTACCCCAGCTGTCTGTCTCATTTTTCATATTTCCTGAGACAGTCAGACTCTTCTCCTATAATCATAAGAGGGTGGAAGAAAGTAAATTGGTACCATGGTTAAAGAATTTCTGTCAAGGAGGTAAGGTAAACAAAAAATGAAAGGTGTCAGCATATGTGAAGGAGAAGGTGCAGATTATCTGAAAACTAAAATTTACATCTGACGTAATCAGCTTGTGGGTGTAGCAGTAAAAACCATCTTAAATACTAGATCTTGATA
This sequence comes from Schistocerca serialis cubense, assembly GCF_023864345.2. NCBI lineage: Eukaryota > Metazoa > Arthropoda > Insecta > Orthoptera > Acrididae > Schistocerca > Schistocerca serialis. Next base: position 332,202,437 of record NC_064639.1, on the reverse strand, counting down.
TTAATTGTGGTATAGTACAAGTGTCTGTGGTCAGTGCAATCTGTAGATTGAGATAACTATCTACCCGTAGGAGCATTATGGTACACCCTTTTCTAAAATTAAGGAATTACAACTTTAAACATAGTTGCCTGGGGTAATATGTGAGGAAAGAACAAGCAAGATTGGTATGTATATCACCCTTCAGGCTAGAATCTTAAGCAATTTGACAGAATACAGTGACATAATAGTTTGTCCAAGTGATGATTTTGTCTGATCAGTAACGAGAGTTAAGATTGCCTTAGCATATTGATCTGTTACTGTGGAGTGTTTTTCAGCAGAATCAATTTTGCATTGGATAAGCAGAGCAGGTGGTTATTTATTAGTTAATGAAGCAATTTGGAAATAATAAAATAATGAATAATGTTAGGGTCTTAATGGTTAGGGAGCCTGTCCCTGCAGTAGGGATATTTTTTGATTATGCACTACACTAGCTAATGTTGTAAGAAATGTAAGTAAAATAATGGATGCTAATAGACATGACTGGGTAATGGAAAAAATGACTGTATACTAACAAATGTGGTGATCTAATTTTGAACTAGGCAACATTGGGTACTGTGTATATTGTGCAATTCATGACACTGCAACTGGGAATGAGAGCTTAACAGAAAGAGTAGTAATTTAATGAGGTACAAGTCATATAATCCTGCATTATTGGATCTATAGGTTATCTGAAAACTTCTATTTGTGTTCTGAGGAATTATGAGCTTGAGGTGGTAATACTGGGATGAAGATCAATAATTTTGCTGAGTTACAGATAACTGTGGTGCTAGACTGATGTGAATATTCTGACAGGCCAACTATTTGGTAACATTTTGTGTTTTTGTGAGGATTTAATTTTCTGGTTGAACAAGAGTAGTGCTCAAAGTTGAGTGGAGAAGTAGAGCAATGATGTAGTATAACTTCCATTCCCTTAATTTTGATTTAGTAGTAATTAAGTTATGTGATAGTGACTCTTTTTTCATAGAATAATGATTAGAAAATCTATGCTGCTGCACATCTTGAGTTTTTCCATTTTTGCCAATGGGAAAGAGACCCAAAGCCTTTCACATTTAACCAGTTTCAGACAGTTATCACTTAGAGTAATGTTTTGTAGTGTAATGTGCTCTTGATTTTAAATTTTTACTAGTCCCCCCCATTTGCACTGTAATCAAGTTTAGTGCTAATTATTGTAATGTTATGAGGACTATGTAATGTACCTATTTATGATGTAATGACTATCAATTTTAGTGTGAAACTTTTCTCTTAGATTTAAGTTAGAAGTGAAAGCAAGTGTACTAAAGTAGGATATTTTGTCTAATTTTTTAATGTATGGTGGCAGAGGAGAACCACCTCCAAGGGAACTGACAGCAGTGCATTTCCTTGCTAACTGCCACTTGGACCTGTTGAAGGTGTGGACAACTTGGTGACAAAGTGTGTTAAAGCTCATTAAATGAGTGAAAGTCCTTGTTGAAAATACTTAACACTGAGCAATGTGCAATGTAATTTAATTTCTTGCAACCCATGAGGATATATATATATAATAGAGGGAAACATTCCACGCGGGAAAATATATATACACTCCTGGAAATTGAAATAAGAACACCGTGAATTCATTGTCCCAGGAAGGGGAAACTTTATTGACACATTCCTGGGGTCAGATACATCACATGATCACACTGACAGAACCACAGGCACATAGACACAGGCAACAGAACATGCACAATGTCGGCACTAGTACAGTGTATATCCACCTTTCGCAGCAATGCAGGCTGCTATTCTCCCATGGAGACGATCGTAGAGATGCTGGATGTAGTCCTGTGGAACGGCTTGCCATGCCATTTCCACCTGGCGCCTCAGTTGGACCAGCGTTCGTGCTGGACGTGCAGACCGCGTGAGACGACGCTTCATCCGGTCCCAAACATGCTCAATGGGGGACAGATCCGGATATCTAGCTGGCCAGGGTAGTTGACTTACACCTTCTAGAGCACGTTGGGTGGCACGGGATACATGCGGACATGCATTGTCCTGTTGGAACAGCAAGTTCCCTTGCCGGTCTAGGAATGGTGGAACGATGGGTTCGATGACGGTTTGGATGTACCGTGCACTATTCAGTGTCCCCTCGACAATCACCAATGGTGTACGGCCAGTGTAGGAGATCGCTCCCCACACCATGATGCCGGGTGTTGGCCCCGTGTGCCTCGGTCGCATGCAGTCCTGATTGTGGCGCTCACCTGCATGGTGCCAAACACACATACGACCATCATTGGCACCAAGACAGAAGCGACTCTCATCGCTGAAGACGACACGTCTCCATTCGTCCCTCCATTCACGCCTGTCGTGACACCACTGCAGGCGGGCTGCACGATGTTGGGGTGTGAGCGGAAGACGGCCTAACGGTGTGCTGGACCGTAGCCCAGCTTCATGAAGACGGTTGCGAATGGTCCTCGCAGATACTCCAGGAGCAAAAGTGTCCCTAATTTGCTGGGAAGTGGCGGTGCGGTCCCCTACGGCACTGCGCAGGATCCTACGGTCTTGGCGTGCATCCGTGCGTCGCTGCGGTCCGGTCCCAGGTCGACGGGCACGTGCACCTTCCGCCGACCACTGGCGACAACATCGATGTACTGTGGAGACCTCACGCCCCACGTGTTGAGCAATTTGGCGGTACATCCACCCGGCCTCCCGCATGCCCACTATACGCCCTCGCTCAAAGTCCGTCAACTGCACATACGGTTCACGTCCAACCTGTCGCGGCACGCTACCAGTGTTAAAGACTGCGATGGAGCTCCGTATGCCACGGCAAACTGGCTGACACTGACTGCAGCGGTGCACAAATGCTGCGCAGCTAGCCCCATTCGACGGCCAACACCGCGGTTCCTGGTGTGTCCGCTGTGCCGTGCGTGTGATCATTGCTTGTACAGCCCTCTCGCAGTGTCCCGAGCAAGTATGGTGGGTCTGACACACCGGTGTCAATGTGTTCTTTTTTCCATTTCCAGGAGTGTGTGTGTCTATATATATATATATATATATATATATATATATATATATATATATATATATATATATATATATATTAAAAAACAAAGATGATGTGACTTACCATACGAAAGCGCTGGCAGGTCGATAGAAACACAAAAAGACACATACATACACACAAAATTCAAGCTTTCGCAACAAACTGTTGCCTCATCAGGAAAGAGGGAAGGATAGGGAAAGACGAAAGGAAGTGGGTTTTAAGGGAGAGGGTAAGGAGTCATTCCAATCCCGGGAGCGGAAAGACCAATCCGCTTTCAGGATTGGAATGACTCCTTACCCTCTCCCTTAAAACCCACTTCCTTTCGTCTTTCCCTCTCCTTCCCTCTTTCCCGATGAGGCAACAGTTTGTTGCGAAAGCTTGAATTTTGTGTGTATGTATGTGTCTGTTTGTGTTTCTATCGACCTTCCATCGCTTTCGTATGGTAAGTCACATCATCTTTGTTTTTTAAAAGAATATATATATATATATATATATATATATATATATATATATATATATATATATATATATATAAAACAAAGATGATGTGACTTACCAAACGAAAGCGCTGGCACGTCGATAGACACACAAACATACACACAAAATTCTAGCTTTCGCAACCAACGGTTGCCTCGTCAGGAAAGAGGGAAGGAGAGGGAAAGACGAAAGGATTTGTGTTTTAAGGGAGAGGGTAAGGAGTCATTCCAATCCCGGGAGCGGAAAGACTTACCTTAGGGGGAAAAAAGGACGGGTATACACTCGCACACACACACATATCCATCCACACATATACAGACACAAGCAGACATTTGTAAAGGCAAAGAGTTTGGGCAGAGATGTCAGTCGAGGGAGAAGTGCAGAGGCAAAGATGTTGTTGAATGACAGGTGAGGTATGAGTGGCGGCAACTTGAAATTAGCAGTGATCGAGGCCTGGTGGATAACGGGAAGAGAGGATATATTGAAGAGCAAGTTCCCATCTCCGGAGTTCGGATAGGTTGGTGTTAGTGAGAAGTATCCAGATAACCCAGATGGTGTAACACCATGCCAAGATGCGCTGGCCGTGGACCAAGGCATGTTTAGCCACAGGGTAATCCTCATTACCAACAAACACTGTCTGCCTGTGTCCATTCATGTGAATGGACAGTTTGTGCTGGTCATTCCCACATAGAATGCATCACAGTGTAGGCAGGTCAGTTGGTAGAACATGTGGGTGCTTTCACACGTGGCTCTGCCTTTGATCGTGTACACCTTCCGGGTTACAGGACTGGAGTAGGTGGTGGTGGGAGGGTGCATGGGACAGGTTTTACACCGGGGGCGGTTACAAGGGTAGGAGCCAGAGGGTAGGGAAGGTGGTTTGGGGATTTCATAGGGATGAACTAAGAGGTTATGTAGGTTAGGTGGACAGTGGAAAGACACTCTTGGTGGAGTGGGGAGGATTTCATGAAGGATGGATCTCATTTCAGGGCAGGATTTGAGGAAGTCGTATTCCTGCTGGAGAGCCTCATTCAGAGTCTGATCCAGTCCCAGAAAGTATCCAGTCACAAGTGGGGCACTTTTGTGGTTCTTCTGTCGGAGGTTCTGGGTTTGAGAGGATGAGGAAGTGGATCTGGTTATTTGCTTCTGTACCAGATCAGGAGGGTAGTTGCGGGATGCGAAAGCTGTTGTCAGGTTGTTGGTGTAATGGTTCAGGGATTCAGGACTGGAGCAGATTCGTTTGCCACGAAGACCTAGGCTGTAGGGAAGGGACCGTTTGATGTGGAATGGGTGGCAGCTGTCATAATGGAGATACTGTTGCTTGTTGGTGGGTTTGATGTGGACGGACGTGTGAAGCTGGCCATTGGACAGGTGGAGGTCAACATCAAGGAAAGTGGCATGGGATTTGGAGTAGGACCAGGTGAATCTGATGGAACCAAAGGAGTCAAGGTTGGAGAGGAAATTCTGGAGTTCTTCTTCACTGTGAGTCCAGATCATGAAGATGTCATCAATAAATCTGTACCAAACTTTGGGTTGGCAGGCCTGGGTAACCAAGAAGGCTTCCTCTAAGCGACCCATGAATAGGTTGGCGTACGAAGGGGCCATCCTGGTACCCATGGCTGTTCCCTTTAATTGTTGGTATGTCTGTTCTTCAAAAGTGAAGAAGTTGTGGGTCAGGATGAGGAAAGAGGTTTTAGGTAGGGTGGCAGGTGATCGGCGTGAAAGGAAGTGCTCCATCACAGCGAGGCCCTGGACTTGCAGGATATTTGTGTATAAGGAAGTGGCATCAATGGTTACAAGGATGGTTTCCGGGGGTAACGGATTGGGTAAGGATTCCAGGCATTCGAGAAAGTGGTTGGTGTCTTTGATGAAGGATGGGAGACTGCATGTAATGGGTTGAAGGTGTTGATCTACGTAGGCAGAGATACGTTGTGTGGGGGCTTGGTAACCAGCTACAATGGGGCGGCCGGGATGATTGGGTTTGTGAATTTTAGGAAGAAGGTAGAAGGTAGGGGTGCGGGGTGTCGGTGGGGTCAGGAGTTTGATGGAGTCAGGTGAAAGGTTTTGTAGGGGGCCTAAGGTTCTGAGGATTCCTTGAAGCTCCACCTGGACATCAGGAATGGGATTACCTTGGCAAACTTTGTATGTGGCGTTGTCTGAAAGCTGACGCAGTCCCTCAGCCACATACTCCTGACGATCAAATACCACGGTCGTGGAACCCCCCCCCCCCCCCCCCCACTCCCCCACTCCCCCAATAATACAAAGTTATATGATATGGCCAGTGCCCATCACTCCCCCTCCCCACATTGGATTGACCAGATAGATATTGCAAATAGCTAACTGGGCAATTCAATGACCACAAATGGACCCAGAGGGTTTAACAATCTACACACAAAAGAATATTACATATGAAATCTTATCAAAACTACAGTATATATGTTTCTTCAAATTTATCCTCATATGTACTGGCCATACGAAAATCCCCATACAAAAGATCTACATATAATGTATTGTACAATGGCAAAAAATATTCAAAAGTTATATTTTTAACAAAAATAGGTATCTTCCTCATAAGTGATGTCCTTTTTGGGTAAACAAGGATTATATTCCAAGCTGCATATCACTTTATACAAGTCCTATCTTGCTAAAAAATATATATATAATCTGCCACCACAAAACCACTCCTTTTAATACATTTACACGCAGTTTCTTCGAAATTTTCCCGCATTTCTCCATCCTTTAACGTGTTTTGGCGGCAACACAACCACCCAACCTTTGTGCACATCATTGTCTACCAACCCAAGTTCACCACAGGATCAACATAGATTTACTGTCCTACACTCGTACTCTCTGCTGGAAATATCACTTTGCCATGAAGAAAAAAGATCCTAATCCTACTCCTAATGATACAACTTCCCAAGACACTATCCAAATTGAACCCTGCCTGGAACAGTTCCGTCCTCCGTCACAGCGGGACCCACCTCCTCTTCCTTAAAATCACCCTCTCCAAACCTTTCAGGAATTTCTGACTTCCAGCCTTGCCTCTCAATCCTTTATAAAAAACCTTAATTCTACTCCCAACATCACCACTGCTGAAGCCCAAGCTATCGGTGATCTGAAGGCTGACCGTTCCATTGTCATTCTTCCGGCGGACAAGGGTTCCACGACAGTGGTACTTGATCATCGGGAGTATGTGGCTGAGGGACTGCATCAGCTTTCAGACAACACCACATACAAAGTTTGCCAAGGTAATCTCATTCCTGAAGTCCAGGCGGAGCTTCAAGGAATCCTCAGAACCTTAGGCCCCCTACAAAACCTTTCACCTGACTCCATCAACCTCCTGACCCCACCGACACCCCGCACCCCTACCTTCTACCTTCCTCCTAAAATCCACAAACCCAATCATCCCGGCTGCCCCATTGTAGCTGGTTACCAAGCCCCCACACAACGTATCTCTGCCTACGTAGATCAACACCTTCAACCCATTACATGCAGTCTCCCATCCTTCATCAAAGACACCAACCACTTTCTCGAACACCTGGAATCCTTACCCAGTCTGTTACCCCTGTAAACCATCCTTGTAACCATTGATGCCACTTCCTTATACACAAATATCCCGCACGTCAAGGGCCTCGCTGCGATGGAGCACTTCCTTTCACGCCGATCACCTGCCACCCTATCTAAAACCTCTTACACCATTACCTTAGCCAGCTTCATCCTGACCCACAACTTCTTCACTTTTGAAGGCCAGACATACCAACAATTAAAGGGAACAGCCATGGGTACCAGGATGGCCCCTTCATACGCCAACCTATTCATGGGTCGCTTAGAGGAAGCCTTCTTGGTTACCCAGGCCTGCCAACCCAAAGTTTGGTACAGATTTATTGATGACATCTTCATGATCTGGACTTGCAGCGAAAAAGAACTCCAGAATTTCCTCTCCAACGTCAACTCCTTTGGTTCCATCAGATTCACCTGGTCCTACTCCAAATCCCATGCCACTTTCCTTGACGTTGACCTCCTTCTGTCGAATGGCCAGCTTCACATGTCCGTCCACATCAAACCCACCAACAAGCAACAGTACCTCCATTATGACAGCTGCCACCCATTCCACATCAAATGGTCCCTTCCCTACAGCCTAGGTCTTCGTGGCAAACAAATCTGCTCCAGTCCTGAATCCCTGAACCATTACACCAACAACCTGATAATAGCTTTCGCATCCCGCAACTACCCTCCCAACCTGGTACAGAAGCAAATAACCAGAGCCACTTCCTCACCCCCTCAAACCCAGAACCTCCCACAGAAGAACCACAAAAGTGCCCCTCTCATGACAGGATACTTTCCGGGACTGGATCAGACTCTGAATGTGGCTCTCCAGCAGGGATACAACTTCCTCAAATCCTGCCCTGAAATGAGATCCATCCTTCATGAAATCCTCCCTACTCCACCAAGAATGTCATTCCGCTGTCCACCTAACCTTTGTAACCTCTTAGTTCATCCCTATGAAATCCCCAAACCACCTTCCCTACCCTCTGGCTCCTACCCTTGTAACCGCCCCCGGTGTAAAACCTGTCCCATGCACCCTCCCACCACCACTTACTCCAGTCCTGTAACCCGGAAGGTGTACACGATCAAAGGCAGAGCCAAGTGTGAAAGCACTCACGTGATTTACCAACTGACCTGCCTACACTGTGACGCATTCTGTGTGGGAATGACCAGCAACAAACTGTCCATTCGCATGAATGGACACAGGCAGACAGTGTTTGTTGGTAATGAGGATCACCCTGTGGGTAAACATGCCTTGGTGCATGGCCAGCACATCTTGGCACAGTGTTACACTGTCCGGGTTATCTGGATACTTCCCACTAACACCAACCTATCCGAAGTCCGGAGATGGGAACTTGCACTTCAGTATTTCCTCTCTTCCCGTTATCCACCAGGCCTCAATCTCCACTAATTTCTAGTTGCCACCACTCATACCTCACCTGTCATTCAACAACATCTTTGCCTCTTCACTTCTGCCTCGACTGACATCTCTGCCCAAACTCTTTGCCTATGTCTGCTTGTGTCTGCATATACGTGGATGGATAAATGTGTGTGTGCGAGTGTATACCCGTCCTTTTTTCCCCCTAAGGTAAGTCTTTCTGCTCCCGGGATTGAAATGACTCCTTACCCTCTCACTTAAAACCCACATCCTTTCGTCTTTCCCTCTCCTTCCCTCTCTCCTGATGAAGCAGCCATTGGTTGCGAAAGCTAGATTTTTGTGTGTATGTTTGTGTTTGTTTGTGTGTCTATCGACCTGCCAGCACTTTCTTTTGGTAAGTCACATATTCTTTGTTTTTAGATATATTTTTCCCACGTGGAATGTTTCCCTCTATTATATATATACATATATACACTGTGGCATAGAGTATATGCACACAGCCGTGGAAATAACCCACCCACCTCCCCAGGGGTCGTAACCCCTGCAACCCACAGAAGAGAAAGATGCTTCAGTAGCTGTATTATTTTATAAATGATAGGATCTTTATTAACAATGATAATACAGAGTAACATCTCCTTGAACAACTGATTTAGCAAAAGGACCATAAATCTTAACCCAAACATGTACTCTCTCATTAGCATTAACCTTTCTCCTGTTCTTTGTATACAGAGAAAAAGGCTTGTCATTAGTAACTACACATGTCGCATAGTCGCGGTTAGGAAGAACACCAATTGCTATGGTGCGATAGGCAATTATATCTCGATCATAATAGGATTCAAGTCCTTGCAAAGCAGTGTCACCACCTCTCACAACAGCAATAGTTTATATATATATATATATATATATATATATATATAAAAACAAAGATGATGTGACTTACCAAACGAAAGTGCTGGCACGTCGATAGACACACAAACAAACGCAAACATACACACAAAATTCTAGCTTTCACAACCAACAGTTGCTTCGTCGGGAAGAGGGAAGGAGAGGGAAAGACGAAAGGATGTGGGTTTTATGGGAGAGGGTAAGGAGTCATTCCAATCCCGGGAGGGGAAAGACTTACCTCAGGGAGAAAAAGGACGGGTATACACTCGCACACATACACACCCATATCCATCCACACATATACAGACGAAGCAACCTTTGGATGCGAAAGCTAGAATTTTGTGTGTATGTTTGTGTTTGTTTGTGTGTCTATCGACCTGCCAGCCCTTTTGTTCGGTAAGTCACATCATTTTTGTTTTTATATATATATATATATATATATATATATATATATATATATATATATATATATATATTAAAAACAGAGATTCCATGACTTACCAAACTTGATATGTCTGCTTGTGTCTGTATATGTGTGTGTGTGCGAGTGTATACCTGTCCTTTTTTCCCCCTAAGGTAAGTCTTTCCGCTCCCAGGATTGGAATGACTCCTTACCCTCTCCATTAAAACCCACATCCTTTCATCTTTCCCTCTCCTTCCCTCTTTCCTGGCGAAGCAACCGGGGTTGCAAAAGCTCGAAATTTTGTGTGTGTGTTTGTGTGCTTTTTTATTGTGCCTATCTACCAGCACTTTCCCATTTGGTAAGTCATGGAATCTTTGTTTTTAATATATTTTTCCCGTGTGGAATGTTTCTTTCCATTGTCTTTGTTTTTAATATATTTTTCCCGTGTGGAATGTTTCTTTCCATTTTTATATATATATATAAAAAAATGGAAAGAAACATTCCACACATTATATATATATATAAAAATGGAAAGAAACATTCCACACGGGAAAAATATATTAAAAACAAAGATTCCATGACTTACCAAATGGGAAAGTGCTGGTAGATAGGCACAATAAAAAAGCACACAAACACACACACAAAATTTCGAGCTTTCGCAACCCCCGGTTGCTTCGCCAGGAAAGAGGGAAGGAGAGGGAAAGATGAAAGGATGTGGGTTTTAATGGAGAGGGTAAGGAGTCATATATATATATATATATAAAAGATTTCTGGAGGGAAGCAATCAATAACAAAGTGCTTCAGAATTATATACTTGATGATAATCTAAATTTTCGTCCACCATTACTTTGTATACAACTTCAGGAACCTGCAAAGCAGATTCACTGTTGCGAGACTGTGCTACTCCTCCAAGGGTCATTTGGTGAATTCCATAGCAACATTTCAATTTTGAAGACTTTACACCAGAATATATAAAATTTTTTTTGTTTAACAATTGGCCCTGAAAGTGACACACCTACATTTCTCTTTATTAAAATCCACCTACAAAGGCATTTGTGAAGTTCCCTGTCTTTTCCTAGTTTAGCCGTTTTCCTGTCCATCTCCACATTATTTTCAACTGTGTTTACTAAACTTATAAGCTAATTCTCTACTTTCATGCATCCTCTGATTGTTCTGCAGGGTATGCTGCATTCACATAATAAACTTACTTTAGCATCACTATTGTTCACATGGTCTATAATTGTTAGCTCATCACTTACAAAATATGCTTTCTGTTTCTGTGATATCACCACAAGCACACAGAAATCTAGACAGTGAATGAATAATTTATGACCCACATGACTGTAGTGCTCAGGTCAATTACTCCAAAGCACACTTGCTTTATCACTTTGTTGGCTGCAGCACTATGTTAACTGTGAAATGTGTATTTAAAGCTTCTGCCCAACAACAATTTTTTTTTTTGTTGATGAGATAAATCAAAGATTGAGTTTAATTATGTTAAACTGTTTTGGTTATTGTTTAGAACACTTGGAGGTTGCAACATTAAATTATGCTACATGAAACAGAAATAAATTTTTTTTTCAAGTTCGTAAAATGTACTGATAGTTCAAAAATCACCCATAAATAATATTTTATTTTGAGTGATATACTTTAACAGCTGACACCTCACAATATGGTGGCCTTGGCACAGTCGTAGCAAACTGATGCCAGCAGTTCTGAATGACCTCTTCATTTCACCTCTAGATGTCTCACTCTGGCATGGCAATTTTACTCTCAGGTGGAAAGAGAAGCTGTTGACATAGTCGGTGCTCTCGAGAAATTTCATGCTTTTTGTATGGCTCCAAGTGTCTCCTTATTACTAGTCACAAACCCTTGGTTTCTTTGTTTAACCCTGACACTGCCTTGCCTGACAAGGCAGTTCACTGCCACAATGCTGGGCACTGTTCTCGTCTTGCTACAATTATGAAATCCATTTTCAACCTGCATCTAAACATGCCAATGCAGACACCTCACCCCAATTTCCTGTGGGTCCTGATCCCAACTATGGTCATGAAGAACTTCTTTGCTCCCATCTTGATATTGCAATGCAGGCAATTATGAGTTCGTGCATAGCAGCTGCCCTTGCCACCAACCCGGTCCCCACCAGGTGGTTTAATTTGTTCAACATTGCTCACCAGTCAAACTGCCATGTAAGGCAGCAGAACCCCAGTGCACATTTTTTTCCTTATGGTATCACCTTGTAATATACCTAATATACAAAGACTTAATGAAAACTTCAATTCCATGATATCGTGTAGTACAATACCTCACTTTAAAATGATTGGTACTGTGGTGATTCGTGAATTTCATAAAAATGGCACTAAATTGGAGACTAATTAGCAGACACTATTACAAAGGAAAACAAATGATGATGTATTTTAACAAACTGTGGCATTCATTGCAGTAATGGGAAAGACTTGAATTAGTGAAAATGGTAGGAATAAAATATATGGTATCAATCACCAAATGTAATTATTCAAATAATTGGACTTTTACGAATGTAGTTTACTCAGTCAAGAAGTTATTCTGTTGCTTGCAAATGAAGGCATGTATTGTAAAATGTCAATTTAAGATGAAAACTGTAAAGAACATTCCGTCTTAATGACTTGATTAATTAAACTCGTATTGTTGTAACCAGATATATGCCTAATTATAAAATTCTAGGCATCTGTTACAAATTCTGTCAATCAAAACCTGTTTCGTTTTACCCTCTTGGTTTCAATTAATGTTAGTAATGTGAGTTGTTGTGTAATTAGTGTGTATTAATTAATTTAGTGAAGTTCATCATTGTACTCATATTTAGATGGAGTTTTCACGTTTAAAAACATTTTTACATTATAAATTTCACATATTATTCAATTCTGTAATTTTGGACATATTATTCTGTGTAATCAGAACATCTTAGCTTTGGAACTTTTAATTGCAAATACAATTAAAAATATGTTGTCATTATTTAGTAATAATGGTCCAAGTGACCATCCATTATTTAGAATATATAAATAAGGCAGCAGCGAGGATGCTGGGTCGGGCAGTTTGAGCTGATATCTCGAAGTGTAACCTGTGTTAGTTACTTGAATATTATTTCACTAAGATTTAAAGTTGTAAAAAAAGTGTGTTTCTTGATTTGTGAACCAGTCAGTTGTTTTACAAAGGCGTACTGTACAACTCGGCCTCTTTGCAATGTGTCATGATGGATTTGATCAGCTGTTACTAATGGAAGAATAAATGTTTAAAAACTGGAACCAATCACTTTCGCTGTAAACCATACACTTCATGAAGATCCAGGCAATATACGAATATTTCAGTTATGTGGAGAAAACTTTTGTTTTAATCTTCTACTTATGATTCTAGATAACATCAGACGACAAGCACTTTTGATAAGTCAGTTCATCTGTCTTCGAAGTTTTGAGGATTACCTTACCGACAAGTAGATAATAATTAAGTAGAAGTGTTAAAACCTCTCTGTTTTTGATGGTGTTTTGCTGTTGTCCATGGAAGACCTTTCTCCCAGTATAGTCACTCCCACCACATTATGGTGTGAGATTCTACATCTTCTCCACAAGGGTTATTTGGGAATTTAATTCACTAAACTGTCAGATGGGAGGCAGGTTTTTAGCCACAGATTGATGGAGAAACTGTCAATTTTGTCACAGTTTGTGAGTACTGTGCGTACAACAGGCAGCTTCAGGGTATCTCCGTTCCCCTGGCTCTCTCCATGCCAGAAATGGGAACACTTTCATGTAGCCTTTGCAGGTCCCTTCTTGAATTACTATTGGCTCTTGGTTGTGGATGTATTTTACCAGTTTCCTTACATTCACGGGTGTTCATCAATGTTGCCTGAGATCACAGTTCATATGCTGATAATGGGTCCTAGTTCCCTTCTCACACCTTTTATTTGCTTTGTTCCCAACACAGCATTTGTCATGTTATGGCTCCACCATTCCACCCTCAATCAGATGCTGAGGCAGAATGATTAGTGCATAATTTCAAGCCCCAAATGAGAAAGGTGTTGTGAATTCTTCTCCAGACGACACTCTTCTCCATTTTCTGAGCACCATTCACTATACCCCTATGGTGGAGCAGAGCCCAGCTGTGTTGCTTCACGGCCAGCAGCCACGCACACTCCTCCACTTTCTGTGGCCTGTGACACACCTGCTGCAGTTGGGTTTGTCCTGCTGCTTCATGCAGGGATCATTGATGTAGGTACAAGGGTTTGGCCACTAGTCCAAGTTAATACTGGGCACTGTTGCCCACTGCTGGGGATGCCATCTTGTGATGTCCATACAGCCAATGGACTTGTGGTGTGCCACTTCAGTCAGTTTGACTCCTGCTTACTGCCAGAAGCTACTGGTTCATGGGTGCAGCCCACTTTGCCCAGCCTGCCGCACCACCCTTCCACCTTGAGGCTGTGATCACCTGTTGTGGAGACACTCCCACCCCATTGGCAGCCTCCTCCATGTGCGATGCATTGGAGTTCCACCTTCCTGCTACTGGATGCCTGTCCGTCTCCAGCCTTGGATCTGTTGCCTCAGCCTTCTGTTGTGATTGCACTGCCTTCACTGTGCCCCTCTCCATCATTGCTTCAGCCATTATCACAGGTGGGTCCAGCCTCTTCTCTCCCCACTGGGACCTACTTGCTGATGATGACTCAGAGACGGCAATGGCACCATGCTCATGAGTCTGCACTTTCGAGCTCTATGCTCCATTTCTCACCTGGCACATTGTCCTGCCCTCACTGTCGGCACCAGCTGCCGCCACTCTGGATCTAATGAATGTGTCTCTTGTTGGGCTGCCAGCATCTCCTCCATCACCTGTGTGTCCTCTTTGCACAAGAGGGAGTTGTGCTGTATCCTGCTGCTAGTGCATGTGAGTGTTGCCGAGCATGTGTATTTAAGTCAATGGCCAACTGTATCAGCATAGGTCGACCCTAGAAGCTACCCGTAGGAAGTGTGCACATGACATAGTGTCTGCCATTCCGTCTACTGGTGACACACACCTATATGCATAGAGCATTGCTGACTCAGGTCACTATTTTCTTTTAGTTTATACCACTCACATCAGTTGTTTTGCATATCACTTGCATTGGACCCTTTTTCATCTTGTTATGTGTGGAGTCATGAGATACGTATTTCCATTATTGTTGAAAGGTTTATGAATAAAGCCAAATTTGTGTTGCTTGGATTGGTTTTGTGTATTACTTGGTTATTACATGTCTGAAACATAATGGCTAATATGATAACATGGGAAAATTGGTAAAATGCTGACTCCTCGCATTTCATCAGTATGATGCCTTCCATATTGACAAATGGATATCTCATTTGAATTTTTGTTACACCACAAAATGAATGTTGCATGTGTTGGTGACATAAATAATGATATTTTACTCTTTTCGTCATTGCTTGTGACTGTTTGTCACAGTAAATCATCAGTATATAATCTCTTGTGGTGATATATCTATAACTTCACTTTAATCACTTAATTTTATGTTTCCCATCATCTGTGCAATATGTTACATTAATTTTATGTTGAACGAATGATTGACATTGGGGTTAGTTTCCTTCATTTCTTCTGCTGTTGATGATACACAGTATTAACTATTCTCTTTGCTTTAATGCTATTATGTTTGTTTGTTACCTTGATATTCTTCTTTTTGCAGTACCAAGTAAAAATCTGAAAGATGATTTGCAAGCATTGTAATGCAGAAAATGCATTTTTAATGTATAATGATAATTATCTTCAGCTGAAAAAATATTTTATTTTCACATTTGATCTTTTCAGAACAGTAATTCACCAGCAAAAAAGCAAAAACAGGTTTTCTTTACTATAAAACAAGAAATTTGACAAATATTTACAAAAACCATAACAATTCTGCAAATAATTAAAATTGTGCTCTGAGCAAATATCTTTTAAATAAACATTTATCTTTTTCTAACTTTGCACACAGAGACATGAGTCCACAAACATCTGGCAGATCTAACAGTTATTAATTGTTTTCTGAAAGTTCTTGTAAGAAATGATTCTTTGTCTCTTTCATAAATTGTATTAAATATGTGAGAAGCATGAAGATGGGATTAGACATGAGAAGTAAAGCATGATCATTCACAAGACATCCTTAAAAATGTAGTGTATACAAATTGTGTGAAACTGATGTTACTGGTGATATATGTAGAACAATATTAGGCGTAATTTATTTTGAGCATTGAACAAATGTGATAAACAGTCATGTGAATATTTAAATGGTGTTGTAAGAGTAACAAACATTTACTATGTGCTGGAAATAATGTGCCACAAAAATTTTTTTCAAGAAAACATTCAAGGTGTTTGTAAACACAATACATACAACTGACGTGTGCCATATACATAAAAAATTAGCACCCATTTATTCTATGGCACTATGAATAATAACAACATATTCTTTCATACTTTAGGCAAAATTATGTACTCTACAAAACATAACTGCTTTTCTCAAGTTGCATGAAATGGTAGTTAAGAATTTCAGTTCTACTGTGTATACAATGACTACAGCACACCTTTCTCCCAAAATAACATGTAGCAGTATCAGACACAGAATGGCATAATCAACAAAGAGTAACAGTCTACATTCTACAGAGTATGATGATGTTCTCAGAGTAACAGGTCAAGAGCAATATAACAGTCAAGGTCAGAGAATACTCAACTTTTATATTTCAAATCTTTTACCTCTTTTGACCCACTATAATATAAATTTTCTTTCTCTGTGTACTTTTACCTCTCTTCTTGCTGTGCCATCTTCTCTTTGGGAAACAAATCAAGTTTCCAGAAGCTTGTATAAATACCATCTGATATTTATTGTCTGCTCTGCCACTGCATGTTATTTTAGTAATTAGAATAATGCCATTGATCTTCATTATAATTCAATCATCTGAAATTACAGAACTGAAAACACTGTGTAATTGGATCACAAATACTTTTAAAAATTTCGCTTTCATGGTATGTAATACTGGATTAGGGTGAAAATAATCAGAAAATCAAATGTTTTATAGGCTGGCTATATGCAAAATTTTCTCTTTGAGCAAAGGAAAGGGCACCATATTATTAATATCTACAGTAAATTCTATAGTTTCAAAATGGTTATTGAAGGCTGTATTATTTATTGCTAAGAAATAAGTAAAAAATAGTATAACAAAAATCGGATCAATGTTGCTATCTTCATCCTGTAATTGCCATAACCATAGCAATAAATTGCTGTTATAATAACTGTAAACATGGATCATGATGACACAATAAAAAATTATTGTTTGACAATGTCACTTCACACTTTTAATTATTTTTTTCATTTTCTTTCAGTGTATTGCTTATCTTCATGCCCTCAAGACAGTGATTTCATTTCTTCTCATGACTTTAATGGCTTAGTTTCTGTGTGTGATTGTAACAAAACGTTAGCAGAAAGTGGATTTTTGCAGCTAAGGACATAGATTTCTTAGAAGTAAGCTTGTATTATAATTGCAGTCATTTTCTCAATATCATTATATTAGAAATTATAAAGTTATAAAGTCTGTGAACATTAGCTTTTTACATGGTTTTTGGATAAAGTACATAGAAACATTAATCACTACAGTGAAGACCACAAAATGATAATAAATATTAAAACATTGTTTTTTATGTGTTTGGTTCTGTAGTTTTTACTCTATTTCAGAGATTTTGGACACAATACCATCTGTGAAATAGTTTGAATTGCCATTACACATTGTTAAATATTAAATTCTTTAGCTTTAGAACAATATTTGGTCCCATAACTTTTTCATGCCTATCCAGTGCTTTTTCAGTAAATGAAATACAGTATTTGTGTGTATTTCAGTTAATGGTTGAATAATTTATGACAATCATACCATATGACTGAAACGACAACAGAAGAAAAACTATGGTAAAATGGGATAAAATGGACACTGTAAATGATTGTCTTTAATGCTCAACTGAAAAAAAAACTGTTTTTCTATTTTTGATGAGTTATGTTACTTTTGAGGTGACAATAATATTATATGTTAAAGAAAAAATCAGTAACTTCTTTGTTTAAACATCACAATAAGATTGAATCAAAGAAACTTTGGATATGCAAGAAACAAATTGACAAAAATATTTCAACTGACCATATTCATTATAGTTGGTAGCCAAAATAAGACTACCACCAAACTAAAAGTCCATTTCTGATACGTTCATGTTAACAAAGAAAAATCTTTGTAAATATATGACAATGAGAAAGAAAAATGTGTTCAGAGGACACAAACAATATTACCTTTTAACCTAATGTCACTGAAGCAGGTAAACAGAAGGTGAAAGTAAAATTGTGCTTCAGAAATAAACTGAAATATCAGGCAAATCTGACAGAAATGAGAATATGAATGTAAATGAAACATAGATGCAAAGAAAGGAAATTGAGGTTTTTGTATCACATTCATAATGAGATCATTTGAGACTGAACAGAAAGTCTGGCAGGAAAAGGATGGGGAAGGAAATTGGCCATGTCACTTCCAGAGGAACCATATAGGCAATTGCTTCAAATCAGTTTATGGAAACTAAAGAAAGCCTAACTCAGGATAATGGGTGTGTACTTTGAACCTCATTTCTCCTGAATGCAAGTCCATTGCATTACCATACCCACTTTGGTACTTCGCTCTCTGTCAGGAGAAAGATGAGATATTCAGAATAGTGCCTAGAAATCAGCAAAAGTAAACAAAAAGAAAAAAATGAAAAAGCAGAAAAATAAATACACTTCTTTCCTCAAAACTAGAAACTAAAGATTAGTGTAAAGGTAAAATTTCATTGTTTGATGCGATGCTCTTAGGATGCAAATCAGCTGACATAATTTGAAAGTTTAAATGAACACTGGAGTTTCCAGATAACCATGCATACTGGTGTAGGTTACAATCTTCACATTATGGAGCAGGTGGCAACAGAAAAAGTTTATAGATAGTTATGTTTTTCACATGCTCCATGGAGCAGAGAGGGCAGGAATATTAATTCTTATTTTTGTGAGTGCACATGAAATTATTGCAAATAGAAATAAAACATTTCTCCAAAGGGTATGAAGGAAGACCTATGATTGAGTTATGAGCTAACTTATAATAAATCTCTATGATTTTACTCATGGGAGTGCATAAATGGATTGTACATGTGTACTTGATCACATGCTGAAGAGTAAAAATGTGTAAGAAATCAATACTTTTTAATTGTAGATACTGGTAAGTGTACCTAACTAGATAAATAAAGTATCATTGTAAAAAATGTCATGGGTGTGATTTCAGAGTCTCAACAGATCATTGTTCATTCCTTGCCTGGTGTATGGAGCATGGCAATGCAGGTTCCACAACTGTAGTATTGGTTTGCAAAAAATATTATAGCACCAAGTCCACTCTTATTTTTAATTTGAACATGATGACCAGTTTTGTTGCCCAAGATCATTATCGTGTGGTGACATCTCAGACATCCTGAGAGTACACTGAACAACTTGGGGTCCAAAACCAGTTGTGGTACCTAAATTAAAAACAAAAGTGCAACTGGTGCTGTCACTTTTTCTGAACAGATAATGAGTTTGGTTATACTAAAAGTGAAGAAATTAATGGAGAACATTTTTTTGGATATGAAGTCATATGGAATTTTAGTAGCACATCACATTTGTGATCAATAGATGCATATTGTGTATTGCCCCTGTAAATTAGACTGGAATGTGAATCTTCATCATTAGAAATTATTCACCAGTTTAAACGGTTGTAAATTACATGCTGCAAACAAAAAATATGTTAAAAGTAGATAATTCACTTTTTTCCTCTAAAGCTTTATAAATACATACAGTAAAACATGTTAATTATAATGTACAAAGAAATACGAACTGTGTGGTGAAGGCTAAATAAAAAATGCTAGTTCATGAAGCTAGTCCTTTGTGTCAGTTTAAATCAAAATACATAATTTCCACTATTTCAATAAATCTCTCAAATGAATTCATATTTAGCCACAGCACTGTATTTATATTTGACAGTTCTACACCAGACTTGCATAATATAGACTATATCATAGGGATGATTTTATTTACTTTTAATATTTGCAAAAGATCTGTGGAAGTTCTAATGGGTGATATAGTAAAAATTTAATTTTTTTTGTATGAAGCATAACAAAAACAAAGCAATATATTCTAAATACTCGTGGGTAGTAGCTAGATGAGCAGTGATTAAGAAGTACTTTAAATAAACTTGTCAAAAAATATACACTATGCATTATGGATATTGTCCATTGGACCAGCAAAATAGGGAGAATGTCAGCTAACATACTGTTGATGTGTTTTGTGCTGTGTATTTTTGTTGTTGTTCAGCTCAAAATCATCTCATTTTATGGAAATACAAACATCAGAAACTGTTACTGTTTCCCTACTTGCCTTAACCCATGAGCAGGCACACCTGTGTGTAAAGTGTGCCAGCAACAAATTACATTGTTGTTCCATTCTATTGTTGCTTTACAACTGTGAGTCCTTACTATTCCTTCATTATTGCTTCAGCTAACACATGATAAGTTGTGCTGTCATTCATCCAAGTGAGCAGTAATAATATAAAATAAACAGCCCACAATGAAGCCGTTGTGTATGACATAATTAGTGGTCAGATAACTGCTTGGCTTTGATCTGATGCAAATGCACTGGTTAATGCTTTCTTACTGTGGGGTAAAACTTGTACAGCATCAGAGGGATGTAATGAAAGTTCATTTTAACATTAATTAACCAGTGATTTAGCTCATGTAATGTAAGTTTATTTTGTTATTGGTTAATTAAATGAAGTTAAAAACTATGATTTTGCTCATACATATTTACCTGGGTGACACAGACACAGCTATTCTTTACACATTCACAAAGTGCACCTCACACCTGCTCGTGTTACAAAAAATGGTGTGCCCACTTCAGAGTTAAGAAAATGTTAATAGAAACTGGAATAGGTATATGTGGCAGATCAGTTAAGATATCAAAAGGTGAGAAAATTTAAGATGTAGAATAATGTAGTGCATGAAGGAAGATATGCAGCAACCTTGGAAGTGAGATAAGTTGGATGAAGTGAGGAGGATGTAAGAAGCAGACTGCCAAAGATAGAGAGAGCATCCTCACTGAAAGAAGTCTATTGATGTCTGCCCATAATGTTAGAAAGAAATTTCTAAGAATGAAGCTCTAGAGTACACTATTTTATGGACATGAATCATGAATTGTGAGAGAAATGGAAAGAAAATAACAGAAATATTTGCGATGTACTGTTAAAGGAGGAAGCTGAAAATTAAGTGGACTGATAAGAGCTGAGGAAGAGTCCTGGAGAATTGACAAGGAAAATAATACATGGAAAACACTAACAGGAAGTACGAATAGGATGACTGTGAATGCTTGAAGACATTAGAGAACAACTTCCATGCAACTAAAAGGAGCTACATAAGGCAAAAATGGCAGGGTAAGACAGAGGTTAAAATATATAGAACAAAGAGGTGTGGAGAGTTTGTATATATGCAACTCTGAGATAAAAAGACTGACTCAGAAGACAAAATCATGGTGGGCCACCTCAAACAAGTTAGAAAAAACATAAAAATATGTCATGAGAGTACTGAGTCTCTATCTTGCATGCTAATTCTGATTTTTACTAGGTCATTTAATTCCAGATTTCCTACTCATTGCTTAAATTTTAGCACACAGTGATTATTTTGATTCTGTAATGGCACATCACTGGTTGTATTCTCATTTTTATGTTCTGTTTTATTTTGACTCATTTGCTACCATACATTAGCTTTTTTAATAATAAATTAACTGAGATATCTCCAGTTTCATCCTAATTTCTGTGTGAAACATTGCCATCATGTGTGATTTATTGTTATTTGTGAATTCTGAACCTATGATATGGTAGAATCATTATCAAATGCAGTTCAATGGAACATAAACATCATACTGAAGAAATACAATCAGTCATCTTCATGTGCGATTTTCATATTTATGTAGTGTTTTGCATAATATTCTAAAAATCATTACTCTGTAATATACTTGTGTGCATGTGTGCACATGTGTGTGTGTGTGTGTGTGTGTGTGTGTGTGTGTGTGTGTGTGTGAAGAGGAATTAATCAAAACTTCTATGAATTAGTCACTAATGATACAAGAGATTTATTTGCATTTTCTTACTGACAAACATCCTGGAATGATTTGTGAACTGAATTCCAACATCTAAGAGGACGACAATCTTTGAAGAGGTGTAAAATTTACTTAAACTATAAATCAACTAAAAGTGAATCTAAATTAAAATAACTTCAACAATAAATTTTATCTCTAAAAAGACAAGTACTGGATGTTATTATCAGCTTTCACTCAAAAACTTTTCCAGTCCAGGTCAATAGGCTCTTTTTACCAACAGTACAGTTGAATGTAAGCATGGATTTGCTTAAAAATTGTTTTAGATACGTGAATAAGAAGAACCCATTTACAAAAGTAATCCTTGTGATTTTGTGTCTGGCAGAAATGATGAGCATGCAGACTTTGTGGAAAACACACAGAGGATGGATAAATCTTCACAAGTAGTTTCCATGGAGTCATGGTAAATTGAGGGCTACTCCTGTCGATCTATAAATATTTCTGATTATTTTCTAACACATTGTGTTCGTTTTAGACATGTATGAATTGGCAGAAACATGTTTAACTCTTCTTTTTTTGTTCTTTTTACACAAAAGCATTAATATCTAGTCAATTTACATTTCTGCTGTTTGGTACACATTCCAACAATTTTTCAGAAATATTAACTGTTTTATGAAAATGCTAACATATATTTGGACACTGGAACTTTGTTGATTTTTATAGTGTATGTACATATGTTTATTATGTACTCTTTTAACACAGCAAATGCTAATATAAAGAAGCTTTTACATTTTATATCAAATCCACAGTTCCTGACAAGCATTATGGTACAAATATACAGGAGCACACTCTGGTTTTACAAAAAAAGAACATTAAAAATATTCAGTTGTGACTATAACTTCTCATATTCTCTTGCTTACTTTCCTTGTATTAATTATCAACTTATTTCACTTCTAATGCATTGTGTTAATTTGACTTTTAAAGGAAGCTGTCAGATCACTTTTATTGATACTGTCCTGGCTTAACAATCTGTGAACTGGCAGTAGGAGTGGATTCAGAATTCGTTGAAAGTATCTTGTTGACAGTGACTGTGCCTACCCCATTCGGATTGAAACTCATAGTGAGTGCAACACCTGCAGCAGCCGTTGCTGAAATTCAATAATAAACATATATTATTTTTGAAACCTGAAAAATTGTTTACTTTTTACAGATCAAAATAAAAAAAAGATAGAAATTTCTGTAATGTCGAGGAAAAAAACCATCAAAGTAGTGGTAGCTGATTGAAGGTAACCTGAATATAACTTTTATGTTGAAATGCAGTTGTATTCAGAAGATTCATTAAAGCATTATTCTTAATTGTAAACTATTCTTAATCATAAGCTATTGACAATAAATTTAAATGGTACACACACACACACAAATTATTCCACTTCATGGGACTGCTATGTTATTCTTACAAATTACATTTGAATTATTAGTTATGTGACACATGTTCATGCACATTATCAGGCACTTTTTAGTATCATAAGGGGACAGAACCTTATGCCAGTACTACATTATGCAAAAACCATCTTTTTCATGTACAGAATTTTTCTTAATCAAAGCACAAGTACTGTTTGTACAGATCATTGTAATGTATGTTGTAGTTCTGTTAATGACAGTAGAATCTTATGAATGATTGTACTTTACATACCATGCTGAATATTTTTGTGTGGGTACTTATGTTTACAAGACACTGAATTAGAAAGCAATATTATTGATCTGCTTGCATTGTTGAGAAATCTGTAGAATACTCACACGAGGTATCTGATGCACAGAAATATTCAAAAAGAATTATTTGTTGTCCACAACATTTTGAAAATTGCTGTTTATACAGCTAGGCATATAGCAAAGAGTTTGGCAACAAATGGCCATTGATATGATGTGGGCCATAGTGCAGAATTTTAAAACAACACTAGTGTTCAGAAATACAACAGTAGAAATAAAATACTCTCCAAAATCCATGATTTGGCTGACTGTGCCACACAAAGAGGCACAATGTGCACCCAAACATCTTCCTAGAGAATTAAAGTTGGTGATAAACAATGAGAACCACTTTAAAAACAAAATAAAAATAAAAGAAAACATTTTGTACAACAGTTACTCCACAGAAATTATTTGAATAGGTAATATCAAGATCTACTCCTTAGATTTTTTAAAATAATGTGTGTGTGTGTGTGTGTGTGTGTGTGTGTGTGTGTGTGTGTGTGTGCGCGCGCGCGCACATGTGTTGTATTCAATAAGTAATGCAACATTCTTTTTCTCGGTCAGTTTCAGTTGAAAAAATGCATAATTTGCTATGGGACATCATGGAATGTTCCTGCCTTAGCCCGATAGTTTCATGAAGTTCTGCTAGGTGGCAGCACTACATGTAGCCTTCCAAATGGCATCTGTAATGGAGGTATGTTCCAAACAGATAGCTGTCTGATAAACCAGAGCATTGCAGATATTCGTAAGTGATTGCAGAGTGTTGACAGTGACCTGGCAGTGAACAAAAACATGGTCAGTCATTGGGTGAGGTGTCTGTCATTATCACAAGTTCATGCAAACCTGCCCCATTTTTGTTATGCCAGTCAGCCGCACACAGCTGTGACTCCTGCAATGTCGGAATGTGCAGACACACTCATTCGAGGTGATCCACAGATTGCAATAAAACACCTCACTGCTCCACTGGATGATTCTGTTGGTAGTGCTGACACACTCTTACACCAGTTGGGGCACTCAAAGGTGTGTGCCGGCTTGAGATCCCTACTACCTAACAGAAGACTATAAAGAGTAATGGAGAACCATTTGTATGGAATTCAAATTGGAAACAAAATGGCAATCTATGGAGTGGTGCCACACAACCTCTCCTTCAGAAAAAAAAGTTCAAAGCCACACCCTCAGTTGGTAAAATTGTGGCAATGGTCTTTTGGGACTCTGAAGGGGTTATTCTGTTTGATGCACTCTCTTGTAGTGCAATGATGAACTCCAAAGTGTATTTTATTACCTTCAGGATATTGAAGAAATGGCTTCACTGTGTTTATCACCACAAAATTGCAAATCCAAGACAACATAAGGCCTCATACTATTTTGTGCCTTGAGAAGAGCTCACAAAACTTAATTGGACTGTTTTTTCTCATCTATCTTACAGCCCAGATCTACCACTTACCAACTTCCATCCATTTGCCTCAATGAAGGATGTACTCTACAGGAAGCAGTACATGAATGATGAGGGTACGTTATTGTTGCAGCATGTCACTGGCTCTGATGTCAACCAGTAAAGTGGTACTATGCAGGCATAACGACCCTCACAGTAATGTGACATAAGGCCATTGCATTGAATGGAGATTATGATGAAGAATAGGTTTTTGTAGGCAAAAGAGTGGGGAGTAATATGGTGCATTAGAATATTTAATAAAGCAAATTTGCTTTCAGAAAAAAATAAAAAATGTGTTGCATTACTTACTGAATACTCCTCAGACATGTATGTTTTTAAATTCCTCAGGATGTCATTAACAAGAGTCAAGAAATGTGGAAATAACTGACTAGCTTAAGCAATGATCAACAGCATGCACACACACACACAAAAAAAAAAAAAAAAAAAAAAAAAAAAAATATATATATATATATATATATAAAATGAAAGTGCTGGCAGGTCGACAGACACACAAACAAACACAAACATACACACAAAATTCAAGCTTTCGCAACAAACTGTTGCCTCATCAGGAAAGAGGGAAGGAGAGGGAAAGACGAAAGGATGTGGGTTTTAATATATATATATATATATATATATATATATATATATATATATATATATATATACACTCCTGGAAATGGAAAAAAGAACACATTGACACCGGTGTGTCAGACCCACCATACTTGCTCCCGACACTGCGAGAGGGCTGTACAAGCAATGATCACACGCACGGCACAGCGGACACACCAGGAACCGCGGTGTTGGCCGTCGAATGGCGCTAGCTGCGCAGCATTTGTGCACCGCCGCCGTCAGTGTCAGCCAGTTTGCCGTGGCATACGGAGCTCCATCGCAGTCTTTATCACTGGTAGCATGCCGCGACAGCGTGGACGTGAACCGTATGTGCAGTTGACGGACTTTGAGCGAGGGCGTATAGTGGGCACGCGGGAGGCCGGGTGGACGTACCGCCGAATTGCTCAACACGTGGGGCGTGAGGTCTCCACAGTACATCGATGTTGTCGCCAGTGGTTGGCGGAAGGTGCACGTGCCCGTCGACCTGGGACCGGACCGCAGCGACGCACGGATGCAGGCCAAGACCGTAGGATCCTACGCAGTGCCGTAGGGGACCGCACCGCCACTTCCCAGCAAATTAGGGACACTGTTGCTCCTGGGGTATCGGCGAGGACCATTCGCAACCGTCTCCATGAAGCTGGGCTACGGTCCAGCACACCGTTAGGCCGTTTTCTGCTCACGCCCCAACATCGTGCAGCCCGCCTCCAGTGGTGTCGCGACAGGCGTGAATGGAGGGACGAATGGAGACGTGTCGTCTTCAGCGATGAGAGTCGCTTCTGCCTTGGAGCCAATGATGGTCGTATGCGTGTTTGGCGCCATGCAGGTGAGCGCCACAATCAGGACTGCATACGACCGAGGCACACAGGGCCAACACCCGGCATCATGGTGTGGGGAGCGATCTCCTACACTGGCCGTACACCACTGGTGATCGTCGAGGGGACACTGAATAGTGCACGGTACATCCAAACCGTCATCGAACCCATCGTTCTACCATTCCTAGACCGGCAAGGGAACTTGCTGTTCCAACAGGACAATGCACGTCCGCATGTATCCCGTGCCACGCAACGTGCTCTAGAAGGTGTAAGTCAACTACCCTGGCCAGCAAGATCTCCGGATCTGTCCCTCATTGAGCATGTTTGGGACTGGATGAAGCGTCGTCTCACGCGGTCTGCATGTCCAGCACGAACGCTGGTCCAACTGAGGCGCCCGGCGGAAATGGCATGGCAAGCCGTTCCACAGGACTACATCCAGCATCTCTACGATCGTCTCCATGGGAGAATAGCAGCCTGCATTGCTGCGAAAGGTGGATATACACTGTACTAGTGTCGACATTGTGCATGCTCTGTTGCCTGTGTCTATGTGCCTGTGGTTCTGTCAGTGTGATCATGTGATGTATCTGACCCCAGGAATGTGTCAATAAAGTTTCCCCTTCCTGGGACAATGAATTCACGGTGTTCTTATTTCAATTTCCAGGAGTGTATATATATATATATATATATATATATATATATATATATATATATAAAGATGATGTGACTTACCAAATGAAAGTGCTGGCAGGTCGACAGACACACAAACAAACACAAACATACACACAAAATTCAAGCTTTCGCAACAAACTGTTGCCTCATCAGGAAAGAGGGAAGGAGAGGGGAAGACGAAAGGAAGTGGGTTTTAAGGGAGAGGGTAAGGAGTCATTCCAATCCCGGGAGCGGAAAGACTTACCTTAGGGGGAAAAAAGGACGGGTATACACTCGCGCACACACACACATATCCATCCACACATATACAGACACAAGCAGACATATTTAAAGACTCTTTGTCTTTAAATATGTCTGCTTGTGTCTGTATATGTGTGGATGGATATGTGTGTGTGTGCGTGAGTGTATACCCGTCCTTTTTTCCCCCTAAGGTAAGTCTTTCCGCTCCCGGGATTGGAATGACTCCTTACCCTCTCCCTTAAAACCCACTTCCTTTCGTCTTCCCCTCTCCTTCCCTCTTTCCTGATGAGGCAACAGTTTGTTGCGAAAGCTTGAATTTTGTGTGTATGTTTGTGTTTGTTTGTGTGTCTGTCGACCTGCCAGCACTTTCATTTGGTAAGTCACATCATCTTTGTTTTTAGATATATATTTCCTACGTGGAATGTTTCCCTCTATTATAACTATATATATATATATATATATATATATATATATATATATATATATATGAAACTGTGCTATCTGTAATAATGTTACTTTTTATTTTGCTATCAGTTTTGGTACTGAACTGAAAAGAAACAGCAGTAAAATTATCACAGATACATCATGTCATACCTGCTTTTACATAAGTTGTCACAAAAAACCATAACTGCCAAGAAAAATTATAAACTGTTACAAGATTAAAATATGATGGCAAATTGACATGAGGGCAACATTTGATGTACAGCAATAAAAATTTAACTTGTACTGTTGTACATCACATGTTGTTCTTGCTTCATTGTCCTTGTGTCATGACATTCAGCCATTTTTGGGTCAAAATTTCCCTTCAAATTGTGGAGTCGATGCAGGTAACTTGAATAATTAATAAATATACAAATGGTGCTACACTTACTGGGGAGTCTTCAATGTGGGAATGTTAACAAAACAGATGTGTACCTGGGTGAATGGCCACCATCATGCTATGGTTGATTAGAAATAGAAACATCCATTTGCTGAACATGCTACAGACCTTAACACCAATGACTTCATAGCTGCTTTAGTACACATGTTTTTTGAGTAAGTGAGAATTTTATTTACTGCATATCCTCTGTTCTTGCATTCTTCTGAACCTAAGCACCTGCAAGTCTCTCTCTCTTCCTACCCTTAACTTTTTTCTGCCACCAATTTCGGCACCACTCCTCCTGTGTCCAAACCTTGTACTTACCTTTCCTCCATAACTCTACCTTCCTTTTCACCATATTTTGTAAATGTCACATTTTAAGTCCTCATTTTTCTAGATTCTCTGAGCTACATTTCTCTTCTCAATTGTGTTCCTCATTATCTCTGTATTTTCACCTTCCTCTGTATATCTTGCTCATTTTCAGCTGCAACACACCTGTCAACAGGCTTTATTCATGCTTTTCTGTGGCAGGATCATGACTATGATCCCCACTCCCCCTTCCTCTTCCCCCTTCATCCTCCAATTTCCTCCTTTCCCTTCCTTCTCCCCTTCCCTCCTCCTCCTATTCACCCCTGTCAGTGTGGCAGAAATAATAATGTATGGACTAAACATCCCTGTTTAGGCTTTGGAATGGAGTTTTATATTCTGGTGCAAAATGGCTTTTACCGATGACCAGTATACAGCACTCTGGAAATCAAAAGTCCCCATATATTCAAAAAACAAGGCAAAATAAAATCTCATTGGCCATTCTTTCTATAATTTATCAAAATATTCATATTCAAGGATGTAAATTCTCCAGGTGTTCAAAACAGCAGTCATCATATTTAGTAAAAGCATAACATTTTCATAAAAATACACAAAATGTATTTACAGTTGCAAATATGGACAACCATCAGTTGGAATGATGACAGTAAAAATTTGTGCTGGACCAGGACTTGTACTGAGATTTACCACTTACCACAGGTGTTCAACTCGCTGTTAGGTTATTTGAGCATGATTCATGGCCAGACCCAGACTTCATGTTTATGGATAACATAGGTGGTGCAATATTGTATTTTTCCACTGACACCAGATGAGTGACTTTGAAGTTAAATGTCTCCCTTATAGAATACATGTAATGGATGTACAAGTAAAGGTTGTAGACACACAGTTGATGTCATATAGAAGTTTGGTACTGGCTGGTAGTCATACTCAGACAGCCGAATGACAAGGAGACCACTAACCATAAGCGGGAAATATGAGTTTGAGTCTGGTTCGGCACAAATTTTCATTGTTGCCAATCCATTATACAGCTGATGGTTGTCCATATTCACTACTGCAAATACATTCATGTATTTCATGATGGCTGCAGTCACTGTGGCACCAGTTCCTTCAGACATGCATGCATGTCCGAAGGAACATTGCATCATAATTCGGAATAACACAGGCACTACAATATCGTATTGTATCTTTATGTAAAATCTGGCACAGTCTATCATCTGCAACAAGCATCAAATGAAGATCATTAGATGCTGCAGCCATCCTCATATCCTGATGAGAAGTATTACTTTCTCAGGGACTTTGTATTAAAAGGATCTTTACTTATATAGACAGTCAATAGTGGTCTATGTAAATTTGTATAAATGTTAGTTTTTAAATATTAGATAAAAATAGCAGCTGAATTTTATAATATGAGGAACATTGTTCTTCTTCAAAGTAGTTGTTTTTCTCCTGAGGTACACAGATTTGGGTGAACATTAATTAAATGGACAAACTGCACAGACTGATTCCTGACTTGAAATGGAGAAAAAGGTGTCCTGTGAACATGCGTCCAAAAATACATCATTGCCATGGCACTGAAGAATGGCAGTTTCTCTTACCACATGCCATGTGTTTGTTGTGTGTGGCTGATACAGCACACTGTAAGCAGCAGAATGGTCTGGCATTCATGTTGAAAACAAGCCAAGATGGTGTTTATATACAGCCAACCAGATGGAAATAGCCGAGAGGCAGCACAGCTAAATCAAAACAATTACTCTCACAGACCAACCACATCACACAACATTTAAAGCTCTCTTTGGGAGTTTGTGTCATTGTGGATCCTCTCAGACAGATGAATGTGCAGGGAGGTGCCAGACTGAGGTTCTACCAGATTTGGAGGACCAGCTTCTACGAGATATCAAGATGAATCCTAGTACAAGCTCCAGGCAAGTGGCAAGTGGGTGTTGTGGAACATGATGAGTCAATGAATGAATATGATTGAGAATTATTGTACTAACAAATATGTTGGTTCTTCTCTAAGTATACATACAGATTAATCTCCAATGCTGCTATAATTCTAAAAGGTTTTATACAGCAAACTGATAATCTATCACATTAAACCTAGTGTTTTATCATTACTGTAAGTTGAGAGTCATCATGTCAAGTGAAATTTTCAGTATACTTACGATGCATTTCTCAGGAAGTCTTCTTACGAGCCACTTTTTAATCAAAATTTCATGTCAGTGACAAATAAGTTCCAATTAAACTCTTGGTTTTAAAGATACAATAAGCTGCTGACTCAATTCATTTTAATTATTTCTCCAGTTTCTGCTTTCATCTTCTTTTATCCCTCTGAATGAAATCTATTCTATGTAATTTGTTATGCCACATTAATATCTGGTCTGGAATGCAATATTCCTGCTCCTGTGTATTATCTCACTTATTTCACAATAGACCTATACAAATTGGTTTCCAAAGACTGCATACAAATTGAAGGAGCTGATGGAGGAACTGAGATACAACTTTGGAATATGAACTTCAGAAATAATCCTGAACCAGCAGAAGCTTTGGAATATCAGGCATAAAAAGAATTTGCAGATGTGCTGTAGGTTCTGCAAAGATAGTGTACTATTTCTGTGTACATACAGTTAGCGGCAGTGATACAGAACATCTAATCACCTTTCTGTGCAAAAATCTCAGTCACTGGAGCCTAAGGGGAGGTTTAATGGCAAGGCCACCTCACTCCCATGATCTGTCGCCTTTTGATTTTTTTTATGGGAGCATATTAAAAGACTCATGCATGTGACACCAGTCCCTGACAAAGAAACACTTCTTGCCAAGAAGGCTGCAGAATTTAACAAGATTCATGAAATGACTTTTGTACATGTTAGAATGTGGCAGATTTTCTACAAAGATGTTATGCTTTTGAAAGTCTCTTCGGGTTTGCTGCCGGATCCTAAAATCAACTTGAGTTAAGTTGATTTTAGGATCTGGCAGCAACCTGAAGAGACTTTCAAGACTTATTACGCTGGGAAAGCCTGCATAGTCTCATGCTTTTATTGAATATGATAATTGCCTGTTTGAACATATCCTGTAATGCACAGTACTGTTGAGTAAATTGTGCATCGTCCTTGTTGAAATTGAGGTGCATGTCCATTGACTGTCATTGTTGTTCCTGACCATTCAAAGCTTCCTCTGGCTCAGGATTACTTCTAAGACCACACATTTATACTCCTAAAATGCTGTATTTTGACTCCAGTACCAATGCCTTCAGTTTGTGCACAACCTTTCAAATCATCCTGTAGAAAAAGTAACTCTATTGATTAGCAACATGCATAGATCAGAACTAGTCATTGTTTGTTGTCAGTATACTTTACAGAAGTAGTGTACAGTGGCTGCTTCTACCTATTAGGATATAACTTGACTTGTTCCATAGATTGCATGGTTCTCTGTCATGATGGAACTTATGATGTGTGAATGAATGAATGATTTATTGTACTTTATAACCAGGATGGTTTTAAGTTTAGATTTTCTATTACTTTATGTGTTTTGAGAGTAATCAACCATGCAAAGTGTCCAACATTAGTATTGTGTTTACACACACTCATTATGCTGGGTAATTGTTTCCACCATGTGCAAACTCTAGGGATTGATTGATGAGAGCATACAGGAATAGTTCTAATGAACTTATGTCCAGAAATCTACAGTTTCCATGCTAGAGACCATTTATTCAGTCATACTTTGTTAGAGTTACTGTGTTCTAATACACGCTGTATCATGCAGCCACAGTTACAGTGTGCGGGGTTTCCTCCTAGAGGGTGGTACTGTTCCTCATACGTCATGCCCTAGCACCATCTCCTGCAATTGTAATTGGTAATGTTGTGTCTGGTTGACTTCCCTTGATGATTCACCTTGTAGTGGATGTGATACAGCATTGTACACAGTGGTTATGTATTTGAATTGAGAGCTTGTCAACATGGAGTTTACCTACAGAAAGGCAAATGGCAATGGGCAGCGGGTAGCAAGGTTGTATCAGGAGACCTATCCCTGCTGACAAAAACCACAGCATTCACAGTCTTTCACCAGTTGCCTGAGACACGGTTGTTTCAGTAAGCAGGAAGTCATGGACATACCATAAATATTCTGACACTGGATTTGGAGGAAGATGTGATTAACACTGTGGATGGCAACTGGCATGTCAACACCACAAAGTTGGCCTGCCAGTATAGGGTAGGCCAGACTGCTTTTTGGAACATTCCCTGTGACAATTACTACTACCTTTATCACTTTCAGCATGTGCCGGGCTTACTAATGACAGCCTTTCCACATCAAGAGCAGTTTTGTCACATGTTTCTTCATCAGGTGACCATGATTCTCTGAGATCTGTGTTATCCACCCTATTCACAGATGAGGCCACCTTTATGTGGAGTGGTATCTTCAGCTTTCATAACAGTCATCTGTAGGATAGTATGCACATCCTCCATGGTATGATACAGTGAATTATTAGCATCACTGCAGCTGAAATGTGTGAGCTAGAATAATTGGTGACCATATTTTGTGACCAGTCTCCCTTCCATGTCACCTAACAGGCCAGAACTATCAGCATTTCTTGTGGGTGACTTTGCCTCCACTGCTGGACGAAGTGCCATTGATTATTTGAAAGATTATGTGACTGCTACATGATGGTGCTCCAGCCCAGTCCACCATTACCGTGCAGACACATCTCAATCGTGTCTTCCCTGGTCAATGGATGAGACAAGGGGCTCCAGTTGCATGGCCTGTTCATTCACCAGATCTCAACCCATGTGATTTCTGATTGTGGGGCTTTCTCAGAAGTACTGTGCACGCAGAGCTCATTCCACATGTGGAGACATGGAGAAGCATATTCATGGTGCCTTTGGCACTGTTCGGATGCAGCCCGGCCAATGTGAACATGTGAAACAGAACATGCTAAGGCATGTGCACGCATGTGTTGAGGCACATGGAAACCGTTTTGAACACATAATGTAATTGTGGCTCCTTGGTACAGTGCATATTAAGTCACAGCCTCCGTAAGAATGTCTGATTGAATAAATGGCCTCGAGAAAGGACACCATGCGTTTGTGGACATAAGTTCATTAGAACTTTTTTGTTCTGTACCCTTTCGTCAATCAATTCATAGAGTTTGTACACAGTGGAAAAAATCACCCTGTAAATGCAAAATGTACTATAAAGTTCAAGTTCATCCCCTTTTCTTTGACTGTATCTTCACTCTGAGAGAAAGTGTTTACTTTTTTGCTGCCACACATTGACTATGGTCTTGAACTGCATTTTTTTAAAGGAACTGTTCAATAATGTTAACTTATTTCACATCTACTGTTGATTATTTTAAATTATTACTACATACCCTTAACCACATAATTTTATGCCGAGATTACTCTTTTACAAATGCAGACTGCTAATATTTAATTGCAGATGAGTCTCATGGAAGATCAATACTTAATTCTCATCTCTTTTTGTCATTCACAGTGTTATGACAGAGATCAGGCATTGGTGATGGCTTAACACTGGAGATAACTGCAGGCACGTATTGCAAGTGTTTCAATGCAATTATTTCAAGTAGAAGATATGCAATCAGTGTGTACCTGATTTCTCATAAAATAACTTTACATTGAAGTTTTGGTGTCTCATAAAGTGCTACATGACAGGTACAAAATACTTTCATTTCCTCCTAAGCCAGAAGCAAATTCTGCATCTGTCTTGATGAAACATTCTTCAAATCAGTATTGATGTAAGACAACAGTGATAAATATAATTATGAAAATGACTGGAAATAATATAAAATTTTGAGGAAAGAGAGTAAATGTGATACTTCTGTTACTAGTTAACAGAAAAATGAAACCTTAGGCATTCTTGACAGAAAAATCATATCACTGTATGGGATGTTAAATAATAATGGAAGGTAAGTGAAGATATTTTGTAGCTTTGATTGCTTAGGGTGTATATCAAGGATCCTTTGACTGAAAATTAAGAGGTAATTGAAAGCTGACTGTTAAAACAAAAATAAAGTAAAAAAAGGGAATGGGGGTAACAAAGAATATTTGAAGGGCTTATTTCAATAGTGGTACAAGTCCACTACCTCCACTTTTCTGTCTATAATTCTTCTGAAATTAATGAGCCAAACAAACAGAAAGAAAGGTTCATCATTAGCAAGAAGCCATATGCTTGAATATTTCTGGTATCTCAACTGCAGATTTTTCAGCACTCATTTAACTTTAGGACTCTGTATCTCAATATGAACTAAAATGGACTTGTACCACTATTGAAATAAGCCCTTCATTTGATGCCCATAAGAATGGGCTTCTGTTAACTACATGGATGCAACAAGTAATTTCACAGTTTCTGTGCATGTGGGTCATTCTACATCAACATCTATACTTTGTAAACCATGATGAGGTGCATGGCAGAGGGTACATCCCATTGTACCAGTTCTTAGGGTTTCATCCTGTTCCATTCCATGGAGCGAAATGCTTCTGTGCATGCAGTAATTATTCAAATGTTATCTACATGAACCCTATGTGAGCAACATGTGGGAGGGGGGGGGGAGGGAGGGGGGCAGACAGGGGGTTGTAGTACTACAACATTTCTAGAGTAATCATTTAAAGCTGCTTCTTGAAACTTTATTAATAGATTTTCTTGGGATACTTTACATATATCTTCAAGAGTCTTCCAGATGAATTCCTTTAGTATCTCTGTAACACTCCTCCATGGATTAAACAAACTTGTGACCATTCATGCTACCATTGTCTGTGTAAGTTGAATATCCATTGTTAGTCCTATATGGTATGTGTCCCACACACATGAGCAATATTCTAGAACCAGTTGCATGAGAGATTTGCAAACATTCTCTTTTGCAGATTGATTGCTTTACCCACAGCTGAATCTATGTCCTATGTGGTCATTCCATTTCATATTCCTACAAGATGGCACACACAGGTATTTGTATGCGTTGGCTAATTCTAAGAGTGACTCTTTGACATTGTAGTTATAGGATATTACGATTTTTTCATTTTGTTAAGTCCAAAACTTTACATTTCTGAAAATTTAAGGCATGTAGCCAATCTCTGTACCACTTCGAAGTCTTACCAAGATCTGACAGAAGATTTACACAGCTTCTTTCATATAGTACTTCATTATAGATAACTGTATCACCTGCAAAATGCCTGATAGGTCATTAATATACAACATGAACAGCAAGCATTCCAACACATTTCCCTGGAGCACACCTGAAGTTACTACTACATCTGCTGATGCCTCTCCATGCAAGATAATGTGTTGTGTCCTCCCTACCAAAAAGCCCTCAATCCAGTCACAAATTTCACTTGATACCCCATTTGCTTGTACTTTTGACAATAAGCATAGGTGTGGTATTGAGTCAAATGCCGATCAAGACATACAGCATCTACTTGACTACCTTGATCTGAAGCTTGCAGTACGTCACGTGAGAAAAGTGCGAGTTGGGTTTCACTTGATTGATGTTTTTGAAATCCGTACAGGTTGGCATTGAGGAGGTCATCCTGTTCAAGATACCTCATTATGTCTGAGTTCAGAATATGTTCTAAGATTCCACAACAAATCGATATCAAGGATATTGGACAGTAATTTTGTGAATCATTTCTATTACCCTTCTTGTAGACAGGTGTGAAATATGAATTTTTCCAAGAACTGGTCATGGTTTTTTAGTTTGAGGGATATATAATAGGTTATAATTAGAAGGTGGGCTAACTCAGCCACAAATTCAGCATAGAATCTGACAGGGATTCCATTAGGCCCTGAAGATTGTTCAGTTTTAATGATTTCAACTGTTTCTCAACACCACTGTCAATAATACTTATTTCATTCATCTTTACAGTGATACGAGGATTACATTGGAACTATTCTCCTGGGTATTTCCTTGTATTGGAACATTTGAAAATGAAGTTAAGCAGTTCAGCTTTCACTTTGCTACTGTCAATTTCAGTTCCTGTCTCATTCATTAGGGAATGGACACTAACTTTGGTGCCACTAACAGCCTTTAAACATGACCAGGATTTCTTCAGATTCTGTGAAAGATCACTTGACAATATTCTGGTATGGTAGTCATTGAAGGCATCACACATTGCTCTCGTGACAGCCAAATGCATTTTATTCAGCATCTCTCCATCTTTAGTCTCACACTTTGTTTTATGCCTATTATGCAGTAATCTCTGTTTCTTTACAATGACTGTATACCACAGAGGTTCCCTCTCATTGTGAACTGTTCTACTGCGTGCACATCTATACAGTGTATAGTCAATATTCCTTTAAACTTGAGTCAGAGTTCCTCTACATGCATCTGCCCTGTGCTAAAAGTTTCAGGTACATCACTGAAATATGGCACTGCTGATTGTTTATCCAGTTTACTGAAAATATGGTATATCTTTCCGCTTGTTTCAGTTGGTAATCATTTTTGCCACAACCAGGTCATGGTCACTGATACCAGTTTGAATGTGGACATCCTCAAAGAGGTCAGGTTTGTTTGTTCCCATTACATCCAATATATTTCCATCATGAGTGGTGTTCCTGAACATGTGTTCTAGGTACTTTTCAGAGAAGGTATTTAGTAAAGTTTCACAGAGCATCTAATTGCACTCACCCCTAACAAAACTATAATTTTCACAATTAGTTGTTGGATGATTAAAATCTCCACCAATGATTACAGTATGATTGGGGAACTTACAAACAAGTGAACTTAGGTTTTCTCTAAAGTGAGATTAGTGGAAAGTTTTTATTACTAACCAAGCCATAAGGTGGTATTGTGGATACTGGCACTAAGATGGAGCTGATATCTGAGCTGGTCCCACATGCTCTGCAGGGGAGAGATATGGGGATCTTGGTACCCAGAGGAGTTACTCATGCAAACGGTTCATAGGTACATGTGCCATGTATGGATGAGGATTGTTGAAAAATGACACCAAGAAAATGTTGCATGAGATCAACAGATGTCTGTGATGTACCATTGTGCCATAAGAGTTCCTGCACTCACTAACCTCTGTGGTCTGAAGTCATACCCAATGGCTCCCAAACCATGACCCCAGGATATTGTACTTCTTCAAAACATTTGAATAATGGACTCTACTCACTGACGATGGTCAGCTGAGGTAGTGTAAAGCTGAGATTCACCACTGAACACAATGCAATTCTGTTCATCAGCAGGTCTTGCTTCCTGGTCATGCCACAGGCCACTGCTGCAAACACAGCCTATTGTGTTGTGGTGTTAATGGTGGCCTACATGTGGCATGTATTTCCATAGTCTGCCTGGTGCTAGGCTCTGATCAGTGGTGCGGGATGACACAGAATGTTGCAGAGTCCATTACTTGTCCTCACATGGCTGACACGCAAGTTGAAGGGCATACTGTGCCACGGCCACCCATTTTATAAATCGTAGAGCCTACTGCATTGGCATCCCACTTCACATCCAACCAACACGGGATGCCTGCGTCACAGGGTGTATATTCACCATGAAAACCTATGTCATCTGTGTTGTCAACACAAATACTTACTGGCATCCACAACACAACACAACACAACACCAGGTCTCCATCAACGGCCTCCAGGGACTGCTACCCATTCTCAGAGCCTACGGAACAGCTCCACCAGCGGTTGCAGCTAGCCCAGGAACTACTTTGATATGCCAGACATGCGGTCACAAATAGCTCCAGCAGATACATCCACCAACGGTCTTTATAAGGCAGCGCACTGCTGGCAAAAGACAGTTTGACACACTACTTGGAAAGATACAGAGCTGCCGCCCCGGCAGCCACGGCCAGATGCCTCTTCTAACTGCCTGATCTATTGTAGATGGACTTGGTATAGTCAACAAACCTCTTGACATTGTAGAATTGTTTATTGTGTTCACTCCCCATGAAGAGTTGGGACTTTTCTATTATTATTATTTGTTATTTTGTATTTGTGTTGATCTGCATTGGGATCAAGTTGGTTGTTCTTTTGGAGATTGTGTTATTGTTTAGTTTTGGTGAGTTCAATAAACTGTTTTCAGACTTGTGTTTTCTCCATTTCTATTCTGCTAGCGCAGATACCTCATATAGTATGGTAGTCCTTCCTTGTGGTGATAGGATGTGGTCAACTGGAAACTTGATAACAAGTATGCCTATCCTCACTTCCCAAAGCAGTCCAAAATTTGGCCACTGTCACATCAAAATATAGATATTTCATGATTAAATCAGCTGACCACATGTAGTCCCATAAATGTTTTGTCAGTGAATGTAACACCCAGTTAATATACCACTTAATGACAAGTAATTTCTGTTACTAATGGTTTCTGAAAGTGGTGATCTAGAATTTGTGTGTTTTTGTCTCTCATTTACATCAATTTTTGTCTTAACATCAATGTGTGGTTTCTTCACTGCTGATACAATCCATTTTCCACCTTCAAGCACAAGAAACCAATTCCTCACTGTTGTCCAAGTACAGTTGCTCCCTCCAGAAAAAGTGTCAAAGTATTGCAATTTTCTTTGAATTAAAGCATTTTAGTAGCCTTTTAATCCAGTTGTCAAACATCAAGCCTTATTATGCAGAATGCATGTTTCCAGTGTTATCAGAAAAAATATAAAAGCTAGAAAAAAGAGAAGAAAGAGCTTAGGAAAAATCTTTGTACCAATAAGAAAAGAGAAGGGAAATTTACACCAAGATTTCTATATGAACAAAAAATTGAAAACATGCCAAGTACTAGAAGAAGACAATAAAATAAGTTATTTGACAGATGTAATGAAAATGTAGAAGAATTTATATCACATCTCACTCAACCAGCAGAATGGATCTCTGAAATGTGTAAAGAGCAAAAGGCCGACAGTGTACTTTTCATTTAAATGAAATACAATGAATTGACTAAATAATATGAAATATTATTGTTTCAATGCTAATATTAATTATATCAAAAGGAAAATGAGAAAACTATAAAACTTGAGACTAAAATGCTGGCAATTACTTACCTTTAAGGGAAATTGCAGGACTGACAATGGATACATAAAAATATATACACATCTAACTTTTGGAACAAGTACTGCTAGTTTCTTACTTGGGAAACAGCTGGAAATAGGTTGGGGGAGATTAAAAGGGATGGACAGGTCACTTGGACCCCAGGATTAGAGGTTCACTTATAGTGAAGAAAAGGTTAGAAAAAATGAAGGAGCAGATATTAATTATTATATAAAGTAGCCTAAGAGATGCATATCAAAGATATGATACTCTTCAATGGAGAAGTAGGAGTTGTCAAACAGAATATTCTTTAATTCACTCTTAAAGTCCCAGTCATTAGAAATATGGCATTTAAATTCTGCTTTTCACTACCTTTTTGGAGAAAATAGAAATATTGGTAATTAAAAAGGACAGTAATGAGTGAGAAACAGTTGTCAAAACATCAAGTATTTTAAAGATGTTTCAGTAAGCTGTTCTAAAACTATAAACAGATGTAACTTTTATAACATGCCTCTCAGTTCTGAAAACTTCCTTCCTTTAAGTTGAGTTTCCCCAATGTCATAATCAAAAAGTTCTGTTGTTGAGAGCATTGTGTACACCTAACTTTTTTACCAAATTATTAACATTTGCTAATATTAAAACTATATAAGTTATAAAGAGTGAGGCTCTGGGGAAGACATATTGTGGATGCAGGCTGCACGTACCCCAGGGATCTGTGTAGCTGCTTACCACAGAAATTTTGCTCTGTGTACAGTATTACATTAGAAGTGTTACTAGTAATAATTTGATCTTAAGGACTTATGAATGCCAGTATGCCAACCTGTAACCACAGTGCTTTTCAAAGTAATGTTCATGCATTCCATCACCTTTTAATAACCAAGTGATTTTCATGTTAATGAACATAGTGCATTAACTACTCAACATTCATAAGAAAGGAAGTATTGGGTTTAATGTCCCATCAATGGTGACGTCATCAGAGATGGAGAACCCACTCTTGTGGGATGAGAGAAGCTATGACCTTTTCAAATAAACCACCTTGATGTTCCTGCGACAGATGCATGGAGAATCTTTATCTGAAGATCTAGACAGATTTGAACCCTGTTCCTCCTGCATCACAGTCAAATATCTGACTCATGAGATCGCTGCGAAGGGAAGGGAAAAAGACTGTTCAATGGTATCATAAAGATCCTCACAATTCAACAACTGTGTTTGGGACAGGAAATTACTTACTGTAGCTGAGCAAACACAGTATTTTCCAATTCTCTGTAAAATAAACCTGGAACACATAGGGGAAATTCAGGTAAGAGTACGCAACTACGGAAAAAGTCTGGCTACTGACATAATCTCTTATTGTAAATTATTTATAAACAAATCTATGATTTAAATACCTATATAACAATCATCGTAAAAGTAAATGAATTTTTGCTAGTA
Source organism: Schistocerca serialis cubense (assembly GCF_023864345.2). NCBI lineage: Eukaryota > Metazoa > Arthropoda > Insecta > Orthoptera > Acrididae > Schistocerca > Schistocerca serialis. The sequence goes on along the minus strand of NC_064639.1, from coordinate 332,161,470 downwards.
GGACATATTCAGTAAGAATGAGAATACAAAAGTGTAAACTGCTCACTTCAGCTGCACACGTGGATAAGAGTATGCCCTAGTTAGGAAAGAGTTTGCACATGAGATTCTACAATAATGGTCTCAGGGATAATGTACTACATCTTCATAATCTGTAATCCTCATGCCACCACTCTCTGCATTCATGGCATTGTATCCATTCATCATCAAAATAGCACCCACACCCTGGGTAAATGTAATATTTTTATTTTCTTTGTGGGATGTTATTCAGGGAGCTAAGAGCATATATAGGCTGATTCTGTGATGATGTCACAAACCTTCAGGGATTATGGAGAAGGTCAAATGTATCCCTTGATGTAAGGGACACTGGTCTGGAAACAATTGCGTTGAAAGTTGTAGCCCTAACAGTGGAATACATGCTGTTGCTAAGATTGTAGGTTAGGTAACTTTCAGAGTTGGTAGTATGGACAGCACATAAAAAATATCTGGTAAACATGAGTTCTAAAATGCATTCCTCAAGAGCTATGGATACTTTTTTAGTAGAAGAGATGTGTTTCACAGTAGCAAAGATGAACAAGTGTTCATAGCTCTTAAGGCACACACTTTAGAGCCCATGTTTAAAAGTCATTTCTTTCTTGATTTGGTCCAAACTACCTTCTCCAAAAATATGGAAACTAAAGAGCTTGCAGTGGATGAGATGTGTTTCACGGAAGATGAGCAAGTGCTCGTAGTTCTTATGGAAATCGTTTTAGAGTCCATGTTTACTAGACTCTTTTTTTCTTGTTTGGTTCGTACTACCATCTCTGAACGTTCCCAACACTATGGTCTTAGCAGCGAAAGTACCAGTAGGGGTCTACATGTGTTCCACTGTCAGAGGTATCATAAAGATTTTCACTTATAACTTTCGACTCGGTCGTTTCCAGACAAGGGTCCCTCGAATTGATACATGACTCTTCACTATCATCCTGTCCGCCCCGATAGTTGAATTGTCAGTATGACAAACTGCCGTCTTAAGGCGTCTGGGTTCGATTTCCGGTTGGGTTGGGGATTTTCTCCGCTCAGGGCCTGGGTGTTGTGTTGTCTTCATCATCATTTCATCCGCATCTGACGTGCAGGTCACCCAATGTGGCGTCGAATGTAATAAGACCTGCACTAATGCGCCCGGACCTGCCCCGTAAGGGGCCTCCCGGCCGATGACGCCAAACGCTCATTTCCATTCACTATCATCTTTAACAGTTTGTAACATCAAATCGGAACCATGCAACACGAGAATGTATTTTCGTTTTCTGTCGTCCCTTCGATTTTCCTTCTCATCCTCACCATTCTGTTTCTGTTGGAACAGAAACCGTGAGGGTAGCCGAGAGCGCCAACGCGCTGCTTCCTGGACTCAGGTAGGCGCGCCGGCCCCGGATCGAATCCTCCCGGCGGATTAACAGCACACCCAGCCTGGATATGGTTTTTAGGCGGTTTTCCACATCCCATTAGGTGAATACCGGGCTGGTCCCAACGTTCCGCCTCAGTTACACGACTCACAGACTTTTGAAACACATTCACACTCTGCCATGATTTACACTAGACGCAGACAGATGGGATACACTGATTCTGTCCCAGGGGGCTACGAGGTGGCGGCAGGAAGGACATCCGGCCATCCCTTCAAATTAACATGCCAAATCAGATTTAACCACGCCGACCCTGCGCAAACTGCGGGACAAAGGCGCAAGCGAAAGAAAGAAAGAAAAGGAGCAACAGAAATTTTATCGAATCGGTCGAGCCCGCGCATTATCAGCACATGCGCGAGCCGTCAAATAGGCAAGATGTTTACTTTCTTGCCATCAGTACGTCAGAGCACGCGGCCGCGTCTCCGTATGGACGGGGAAGCGAAGTTCGCCTGAAGGTGTTGCTTTTAGTGCCACGAAACAGGTAGTAATCCAATAATAAAGGACGAACTACAGCTGAAGCGGTCATTAATACCCAAGATGGCCGCATTTTATGACACTACACTCCGCTGCAATGGGTAGCTAATGCCAGTCTTCTGCAAATTGGAGCCAACACAGCAAAGCTTTGAATTATTAAGCGACGCGTACTCTTGGCCGAACTTCCCTTATATGTTTAGCTATGGCTACGGAGGAGAGAAGCGGAGGGAGGGGTTTGTGAATAAAAAGTAGTGTACTACCGGCGCTTCGCTATGTGCTCAGTTGGGGGCGGAGCCATTGAGGTCCGCGCCAACGGGTGCTACGGCGGCTCCGCTGCTGCTCTTGCTGGTGCCGTTGGTGCGAAGCGTCGAGTTTCGACGCTCGTTTTCAGCTGTTTCACATGGACGAGGCACACACATACGCAACAAAGCAACAGTTAGACAAACACACAAACACTGACGGCACAAAAGCGAAAGCTTCTACAGCTAACGCAGGAGAACATTTAGAGATTTGCTTTGGTAAAATATGCACAATATGACTAACATTAAGTGATTGAATTATATTGCTGATTTAGATTATCTACAACAAATATTTACAAAGCTTTTGTCTAGCGGAACTGTTATTAACAAAGTGGAGAGCATAACTGTTATTAACTTAGTGAAGTGCGTAACTGAAGCTATTTTGGCATTAGTGCCCTACTTTACAAACGCTTTAGAATGAGTGACCAAACGATCATTTAGTATAATGTTGTCACTATTTCTGACTGTGTTTATGCTTGAGCTAATTTATTTTCGTACTTTCTTTGCTGAACGAAGTGGCAATGATTAAAGTAAGCTTACTGGACAAAATATTAATCACCCCGTTATAAGTGCATACTGGTCGCTTCGTAGCGCTGTACATGGTACACACGCGGTAGCAGACGCTTAGATGACTTTCCACATCCAACGTAAGTTATGGCATTGAAGCGGTATGTGTGTGTGTGTGTGTGTGTGTGTGTGTGTGTGTGTGTGTGTGTGTGTGTGCGCCACTTCGTAGTATGCACTGGGTGTTTATTTTATAAATTAGTTACACAAACGTAACCTTCAGTTGTGAAAAAGGTAAATAATTGAAAGAAACGTTTGATAACGCACTGAATGCACTATAAGTATATCGTCAAGGTTTATTTACAAATGTTCCATTAGGCTACCTTTTGTAACAGGACAAATGTTCCATATACAATCAGTTTCCTTCCAAATCCTATGAAACAAGTCCTGCTGTGTGGTTGCAACTGCTTGTGTTATCCGTTGTCGCCGCTCAGCGACGTTTCCCCGAAGCGGAGAAACAAACACTGTCTCTTTAATGTAACTCCGTACACAGAACTCCACTGACGTTAAGTTAGGTAATCATGGTGCCCAGGATGTTGATTCACCATGTTCAATACAAGTCACCACATTCCCACAAAGATACGGGACAACTTCACAATGGTGGCGCGTCGTCTTGCTGGAAAATAAATTCTATGCCCATATCCAGTCGCAGTGGAAGTACTAGATAATGCTCAAGCACGTCCACGTACGATATGCGACTTGGCAATAAAGAGAAGACCGTAAATATTGCTACAACTTACAGATTGGAAAAAAATTTACTGTAGGCGAGTCCCATATAAGTTCGATTACGTCATGTGGTTTCTGCTCATTGTATTTCCGAACATTACTCCGAGTCACTTTACCGCAAGTACGGAAGGTGGCTTGGTCACTGGATACAATTTTTTTTTAGAGAAAATCGTCTGCATTTTATTAAGCAGTTCTACACAAAACTCAACTCGTTTTTCTTTGTCTTTTTCCCTCCAAGCTTGCAGCAATTCCAGTTTGCAGGGTTTGAATGACGAGCATTTCTGTAATACCTTAGACACTGTAACACTAGGCATATTCAATCCTAAGCTGACACGTGTCGTTGATTTACCCGGTCTATGATTGTAAGACTACCAGACTTGTTCAACTGCAGCGTCAGAGACTGCTGGCTGACCCTGAAGACAGTTTCGGTGGAACGATAGTACCAGTTAATAACCGTGTGTCTTTGGAGTGGTTGGCTTCCGATGTTTAGTGCCGAATGTCGCTTCACTGTAGTAGCAGATTTGGATTTATGAAACCATAAACAACACTGTGCACGCTCTGTACTATTACAAGACTCCGTGATGACTCTTGGAATAACTCATTTGAGCACGTCACCTAGCAGGAACGTCGGGAACTAGCAGCGTCGGCGGGAGTTGAACTTCAAGATACACTATTCAGTACTGTATCAAAGATTTCTGTAACTGATTTCTGTTTCTCCCAGTTAAAGGTTACTTTTGTGTAACTAATTTATAAACATCCTGTAATTAGCACACTAAGATATTATGGCGTGGAGGTGTGACAGTACTGCAGAAAGGAGCTATCGTTTCCAGAGTGAATTGTCACTGTGCAATGGAATGCGCGGTAATCTGAAATTTCCTGGAAGGTGAAAACTGTGTGCCGGACTGGGACTCGAACCTGAAAACTTGGTCTCTCGCAGACAACAGCTCTACTAACTAAATTATCCAAGCACGACTTATGACCCGCCCTCACAGCTTCGCTACCAGTATCCCATCTCCTGCCTTCCAAACTTCACAGAAGTTCTCGAGCATATCTTGCGAGACTAGCAATCCCGGAAGAAAGGATACTATGGAGACATGGCTTGCTACAGTCAGGGCGAATTGTTTCCAGAATGAATTTTCGCCTAGCAGCGGAACGTGCGCTTGTAAATAGAGATATAGGGCGGGTGTCGTGAGAATCACTTTTGGATAGCTCAGTAGGTTCAAATGGCTCTGAGCACTATGGGACTTAACATCTGAGGTCGTCAGTCCCCTAGAACTTAGAACAACTTAAACCTAACTAACCTAAGGAAATCACACATACCAATGTCCGAGGCAGGATTCGAACCTGCGACCGTAGCGGTCGCGCGGTTCCAGACTGAAGCGCCTAGAACCGCTCGGCCACACTGCCCGGCAGCTCAGTAGGCAGAGCTTTTCCCCACAGGTCTCAGGTTTGAATCCCAGTGCTTCACACAGGTTTATCCTGCCAGGAAGTTTCAGGAGCTATCTTGTTTGGAAGCGTCCACCGTGAATATACGAACTTGCCAGATTTGTTGGTGTGCCACTGTGAACTGTCCAGCGTGTCTACAAGGAACAGTTTAATACTCGGAGCCATGTAACACGGCGTAAGATCAGTGGTCATAAAAAGTATTCTAACTGACGGAACTAATGACGAGTTTATCGCCTTATCAGTGACAATCGTCTTCAAACTCAGGAAGAACTGCTGCTGTCGTAAATGCAGGTCCATTTGACTATTGGGAAGGAACGTGTATACAATGGACATGTGAGGTCGGGTCGGCTACCTCGGAAAAGGTCATTTCTCACAGCGGCACGTGAGGCTGCACATCTTCAATGGGGGAAACAACATACATAGAAACTGGTCAGCAGCTAACTAAATGTAGTGTTGTCCGCAGTGTAAGGGATTTGTCTCTTTCGAAATGATGCAAGGCGTCTAGTGCACCGAAAGAAGTACCGGTGGGGTACGTAAACCAAGGTTTATTCCGAGTCGGAAATGGGTCTGCGAACTTCCGAGACTGTTCTTTGTACCAAGACTTAGGGCCACTCTTTAAGGTTACGATCAACATATATCAGAACGTTTTTAGTTCAACAGTCTGGGCGACCAAATGCCGTTTTCTCTACATCTTCATGATGACTGTGCTGTGGACAAGCCCTTCTTCCAAGATGCAAACAGCCATGTTCAATGGCCTGTATGCAGAAGATCTTGATTGGACGACCCACAGACACACTATCGCACCTTTACTGCCGATAAATCACTCCATCTTATTCTCATAACAAAAATGTCTAGAATTATTTGGAACAGCAGGAGAAATGTAGCTATCAACGTTCCCACTCTGTGTGACCAAAACAGAAACGAGTGGCTTCACCTGCATCTGGCATACTCGAAGGAGCTTTTGGACTTCCTTCCTCGCCAAATTGAGGCCATTACCTAGTCTAAAGGTAGTGTTAGACGGTGTTAGCATGATATGTACTGAGAGTGACTAATTCTTTGTCCTGTAAGCTTGTACTAGTACTAGTGGTAATGAATGTGTTATCCTTAGGTTCACAGTAAAGTAGTCCAAGTGACGGACATAGATATTCAAAATCAGAATGTCAAGTCTTGATATATGCTATCTGTGGGTCGGGAATGATGAAATTTAACAAAAGAATGACATTGATGTTCAGATGTTGAGCTTGTGAGTGTTTCAAGTGAGACAGATTTGGAAGGTGTATCTATCATTCAGATGAATAATAGAACGAAATAAGGAACAAAATTTTTAAATTCTAGGGAGTTTGCATTTCCTATTCTTCGTTATCACAAAATTAATGAGATGAATGAAATGGCAGTTTACACAAGAAACACAGAAAAGTGCTGCTAAGACTGTTCTATACAGCTGTACGACAAACACACTCCTTTAACTACTCTAGTAGCAACAATACAGATAGATTACATATAGATACAGTGAAAGTATCAGTAAAAGATTATCTACAAAATACATAGTGACATTAAAGACACAGTTGCAATTTAACATTTAGTGGTCTTTAAAAAATTGCATCACTAAGAATATAAGTTTCCATGCATATTATGTTCGACGATTTTTAAGCAACCAGTCTTACTTTTTATTTATTTTTGAAAGAATATACAACATAAAGTGCAGTGTAGTTTATAGCTGACACGAAAGATCTTTCAGAACAACGTGTCTTTCTATGCGTGATGTTCTAAGCAGTTTGAAGCTGTTTTGGAAACAAAAGAAGTAGGGATCGACGTTCGTCACACAAAAGAGCAGTATCTTCAATGGCTATACATCTGCCAGGTGTCCATTACTAAATTTCTTACCTTTATTGTACTTTTAAAAGTGCTTTAATGTGAGTCACGGTGGTTTCTTTTTACTCTCTAGAAAATGTCTGGTATCTCGAAACCATTAGAAATTTTATGCTTCTGAATTTAACGAAACGATGATGTGAGATATCCTGTGAAAAATGTATCTGGTTTTTGAAATGTGAAATGTAAAACTATTTGGAGAGATACTAACTCAGAAGATCTTACGGAGAATGGACCCGTGCATAAGCAGGCCTACTTCGGTGGCGCATGAGGCTCGAATCTGTGAAACTGAGGACATTGCCGGTAATTTGCCTCAGTTTCTCCGGCTCCCTGTACACTTCATCTCACTAAATTTCAATAACGTAAATCCGGTCGGGCTCCCAATTTAGATCAGCTAGGAAAGTTGATATCAACGCTAAGTCCTCTTCAGATTGAAAAATTCAAGATGGAGCAGTAGAACTGCTTAGACAATGGGTGTTTGGTTAATCTTTTCTATTGTCCTCCTTCCCGTATTTCAGAGGATGACTGACCGCATTAGTGCAAGTTAAAGCATTTATGTCAGCACTTCTGCATCAAGGAAACCTAAATCAATGTACAAAATAATTTTGAATATTACTTGCTATACCCCAGACATCAAGAAGTGATACTTCTGCTGTTATGGTTAGGGAGCATGGCTCAGGGCGAAGCCAGAAATTTTCAGTTAGGGGAAGGGGAAGCTCGATTAGAAAAAACCGTGTAATAAGGTTGGATGCGATAATCTACTGTCGACTGGGGAATAAGTTGAACTTCATTCCGCATGTCATCAAAAACCTGCAGCAAATGAAAAATAAACATTTTGAGCCACCAGATATCAGATTACGATGTTCTTCATAAATAGCGGTCTACTTCTATACATAAACAAATTCGAGAGATGTGCCGACCTGTTTTAAGGTGTTAGAGAGACTGGTTGATTCCAGCTGGATTACATCTTAGTCAGACAGATTCGGAAATCAGACACTGGATTGTAAGGCCTATCCAGGAATGAAGAGACCCCGTTCACATTTTAGTAATGACGAAGAATAGCTGATGTTTAAGAGAATCGTCCAAAAGAATCAATGTAGGAAGAAGTGGGATGCTGAAGTACGATGTGATGCCTTTGAAATTCTTCGAGGCTGTAGATACTGCGTCAGTGAATACAGAAGCAGGCAGTTCAACTGAAGAGGAATAGACACATAAAAAATAAAATAAAATAAACTCACAGAAGGGTGAATAGACAAATTTGATTACAATGAAGGTAATGACGTACAAACCTCAGGTAATAGAAGAGATACTTCAAATGATGGCTGGAAGAAAAATGTACAAAAAAGTCAAGGAAAAGGCGGGAAAGCATCAGTATAAATCACTTACAAATGAAATAAATGGGATGTGCAAGGAAGCCATTGCGAAATGTTTGCATGAAAAAAGTGAAAGAATCGAAAGATAAATGGTTACCGTAGGACTTCCCCCTGTATATAGAGAAGTCAAAGCACCCTTCGAGCCGGCCGAAGTGGCCTTGCGGTCCTAGGCGCTGCAGTCTGGAACCGCGAGACCGTTACGGTCGCAGGTTCGAATCCTGCCTCGGGTATGGATGTATGTGATGTCCTTAAGTTAGTTAGGTTTAACTACTTCTAAGTTCTAGGGGACTAATGACCTCAGAAGTTGAGTCTCATAGTGCTCAGAGCCATTTGAACCATTTGAACACCCTTCGATGAATTTAAGAGCAAAGGCGTCAGTATTAAGAGTGTTAGGGGAATTCCACTGTTAAAAACAGATGAAAGAACGAATAGACGGGAAGAGTAAATTGAAGATCCGCATTTGGAGAATGGAAAGTAAAAAAATGGTTCAAATGGCTCTGAGCACTATAGGACTTAACATCTGAGGTCATCAGTCCCCTATAACTTAGAACTACTTAAACCTGACTAACCTAAGGACATGACACACATCCATGCCCGAGGCAGGATTCGAACCTGCGACGGTAGCGGTCGCGCGGTTCCAGACTGAAGCGCCTAGAACCGCTCGCCCACAACAGCCGGCTGGAAAATAAAATTGAAGATATGTTAAATAACGATCAGTTTGGCTTTAGGAAATGTAAAGGCGCCAGAGAGGCAGTCCTGACGTTGCGCTCTGAAATGGAAGCAAACCTGAAGAAAAATCAAGATACGCTCACAGGACTTGTCGACCTGGAAAAGGTGTTCGACAGTGTAAAGTGGTGCAAGATGTTCGAAATTCTTAGCAAGAAAGAGGTTCAATAGTTTAATCTATATGGCGAAGAAGCAGTGACAGAAATAAAGGAAAGGTGCAGGGGTAGGATTAAAATTCAACCCCCTCAGGGGCTCGGCATTCATAAACTGGGTACGGGCTTTGCGACCCTGGGGTTCCTGGTAAGCAACGCTAGTCTCCCTTCACAGTAAGCTCTGGGTATGCTTCAGCGACTACTGTGCAGCGCGGTTGTGGAACGTTGTGTGTCTCAGGGAATGGGGATCTTGGCTTGACCGCCCGGATCGCGAGGGTGGCCTAAATCTCTATAACAAACCCTCAATCTCAGGGTGTGCTGCGTGCTGATGAGCTGCATGGCTGTTGAGGTTGAACAGTCGTTAGTGGGCGACCTCTGTGGTACCTGCCGCACCTCAGTTGTGTAAGGCTTACACAGACACGCAGGGTTCTGTCTGAGTGGACTCTTACTTCCCTAGCGCTCGTGGGACCGAAATGGATCCTCAGAAATCTCCTTTTCCTCCTCCCAGTGGAAAGGGTGGGCCGCTGGAAGGTACTAAGACCCAATCTAACAAGAGGGCTCTTGTAGTCAGTCCCCCTGATTCCGGCGCGTATTCGAAAAGTACAGTCTCTAGTAACAGAATGCATGCTGGTCCTCAGAGTGTGTTTCTCATGGTGGAACGGAAGGAGTGTAGTTTTGAGAAGGTTTTGCCCATCTGTATATAAAAGGGTTCGGAGGGAATCTGTGGCTCCTTAGAATCGGTGAAGCGCTTGCGCAATGGGACCCTGCTTGTGGAAACTTCCAATTACCAGCAAGCAGCTAAATGCCACAGACACTGAACTGCACAGCACCTTGAATTACAGCAAAGGTGTTGTGACATGCAGGGATCTAGTCGACATTCCCAAGGAGGAATTGCAGCGTGAATGGGATCCGAAAGGTATAGGTGACGTGCAACGTATCATGAAGAGGATTGATGGCAATCTTATCAAATTCGACTCCTTTATCCTGACCTTCAGTAGCATGAAACTTCCTTAGCAGTTAAGGCTGGCTTCCTTCCCCTTAGTGTGAGGCCTTATTTCCCAACCCCAATGCGCTGTTTTAAGTGCCAGCGTTTTGGGCATGCTACCTTAGGATGTAAAGGCGAGACGACTTGTGGCAGCTGCGGTAAGGCCGCTCATGGAACTGATTGCTCGTCTCGAGCCAAATGTATCAATTGCTCTGAGAACCACCCTGTTTGGAGTAGGGACTGCTGGATCTTTTCAGAGGAACGCAAAGTACAGGAAATAAAAACAACCAAGCGTATCCCCTATGGTGAGGCCAAAAAGATATGCAAGTCCATGCAGCTTCCAACATTTGCTACGTCTTTTGCGTCAATGGTTCAGAAGCCTACTCCAAAAGCGAATGCCTCTATGCTGACGGAGGTGGCGCGTGTAGTCATTAACACCTGCATGTGTCAGTGCACTTGCAAGGGAGCAAGTGTTTCAGAGTCTGTAGCCTCTACTCGAACAACAGACAAAGGTACAGTGGCCCCTGGCACCTCCAACAGCTGAGGCTGTTCCGAAGTCCGGCACGGCCCTTACCACTCCCACGTCGGCTCCACCAAAGCCCACAAAACCATGAAAGGCTCCTACAAAGCAACAACAGCAGGTAAAATCAAGTGGTAACCCGTCTGACCATGTCGATGTGATTTTACCTGATGCTTCATTTGACTCGTCCCCAGAGCTGATAGAGTATGAGGTGTGCGTGGGGCAATCATCTCGTCCCACGACTGCACCTCCACCTGCTGCGGTCTCCCCATCCCGTCGGAAAGACAGGATGAAGGTACTACCCCTATCATAGATGGCTCCCATACTTGCAGGGGTTCAGGACGCATGTGGAGGAACCTCGTCTCCTATCTCAGGATTGACCACTGTGTCTCTGTCTCCAGGAGACTTATTTGCGTCGATCAAACACCCCTGGACTAAGAAGCTACGCACTCCACGAAAAGGACAACATGCGTGGAGAGAGCTAAAGGAGGCGTAGGTATTTTCGTCAGGATCGACTACCACTCCTCGCCTCTGTCACTTACAACGACTTTACAAGCCGTTGTTATATCCGTGCACGTGCGTCATCCATTGACAATATGTTCCCTTTACTTCCCCCACATGATTCACTTGATGAAGATGCCCTCACCGACCTTATAACACAGCTCACTCATCCTCTCCACAATGTGCTTTGGGGCTCTGCAACTATCTGCCCAAGGGGTAGAGCAATTGAGAGGCTTCTCCTGTCATCCTGTGCATACTAGCTAAATGCAGGACAGAGCATTCACTTCTGCACAGTGACTGGGTCTTTCTATGCCACTAATCTCTCGCTTTGCTCTCCAGCTCTTGCCCACAGTGCTCAATGGGAAGTGGTCGATGACTTGGGCGCAAGTGATCACTCCCGGATCTGGATTCACCTGCCGGATGGCATGGACCTCGAAAGGAAACCACCGCAATTGGTGCGGACACGGTGTTAACTTTTTGACCGCTCCTTACTTGTCCGCAGCTCGTGGTATTGCGGTAGCGTTTTCACTTCCCGCGGAAGGGGTTCCGGGTTCGATTCCCGGCGGGGTCAGGGATTTTTCCTGCCTCGAGATGACTGGGTGTTGTGTCGTCTTCATCATCATCATTCATACCCATTACGGTCGTAGGAAGGCAATGGCAAACCACCTCCACTAGGACCTTGCCTAGTACGTCGGTGCGGGTCTCCTGCATCGTCTCCTACGCTCCTCAGAGTATTGGACCTCAACATCATCAGCCTTATATTTGTGGAGTAACTTGACCAAAAGATGGGACTGGTTGATAAGACACATTCTGAGACATGAAGGACTCATCAGATTAGTATTGGAGGGAAGTGTGTGGGGGAAGGGGAGGGGCTGACAGTTGTAGAGGAAGACCAACATAGTAAGCAGGTTCAGGACAAAGTAGGTTGCAGTATTTATTCTGAGACAGGATAGAGTAAAGTGGAGTGCTGCATCCAACCAGTCTTCGGACTGAAGACCACAACAACAGCCATCACCTGTACAGAGATATCTGCAATATTTCGATGGTTCTTCAGAATCAGATGAGTATCAGTAGTGGGTTCGTATACACTTTACTGTCATACTCAGCGTTAGTAAAAAAAAAAAAATCAGCATCACTCGGAATGCAGTATGGACTGAGTGAACATAGTGAAAGGTGTCTAGGAACGAATCCAAAATAAAACAATATCTGCCCAAAGTGAATACCGAAAGAGTGAGAACTATACAAAAAGCAATGGTCGGCCACTATCCAATGGCGCAATCCGAAGCTCTCGAGAGCTACAGTCAAGTGGCAGTATGTGACCGCGATCTCAGACTCTATGTCCACTCTAAGGTTTGGTGTGGAATCCGAATCACTGTCGGATACAAGAATGAATATCACATTCAAACGTTACGGTATCGAACACTGCCTCTTTACTTCAAAACTGAGAACTTTCATGTACATCGGGTGTCCCTCTTAAGAGTCGTCTGATGCATTTTCTCTAATGTTTCGTCAGATATCAACGTGTAGCTGGAGTCAGTCCAAATGAGTACTGTTCGTCACGTCTTTCATGCGAAGCCCACTGTCCACAAAAAGCCTCGGTTTGTTTCCCATAGCAAACAAAGTTAATTTTTAAAGAGGAATTTTAAGTTCCTATCTTCTAGAGCGGTCCAAACTAATCTATTGCGATACACATTTTAGTGATATCTGCTAACAGGGACACTAAAGCACGAAGAATAACCAGTACCCCAGCAGCAACTGAGCAGCGCAGCTACATGGCGCGTCCGCAGCTCGTGGTCGTGCGGTAGCGTTCTCGCTTCCCGCACCCGGGTTCCCGGGTTCGATTCCCGGAGGGGTCAGGGATTTTCTCTGCCTCGTGATGACTGAGTGTTGTGTGCTGTCCTTAGGTTAGTTCGGTTTAAGTAGTTCTAAGTTCTAGGGGACTGATGACCATAGATGTTAAGTCCCATAGTGTCAGAGCCATTTGAACCATTTAGCTACATGGCGGTAGCAGTTAGCGCGGGCGAGGGCTGGGATGTGGTTGCTGGTTTACTGGATCTTCTTCGTGTGTTAGTGTCCCTGTTAACACATATAAGTAAAACAAGTATCGTTCTAGACTACTTTGGGACCACGGTATCGAATGAATGCGTAAAACTTCGCTTTAAAATCATTTTTGTTCTTATGGCAAACAAACTAAAGTTGAAACTTCCTGGCAGATTAAAACTATGTGCCGGACCGAGACTCGAACTCGGGACCTTTGCCTTTCGTGGGCAAGTGCTCTACCAGCTGAGCTACCCAAGCACGACTCACGCCCCGTCCTCACAGCTTTACTTCTGCCAGTACCTCGTTTCCTACCTTCCAAACTTTACAGAAGCTCTCCTGCAAGGTGGGTAGCTCAGTGGGTCGCCGGCACGGTAGCTCAGCGAGTTCGGTCAGAGAGCCGGTTGGCCTCTGTAATAAAAAACTGAGTGGAAGGATCAACCACCGAACTTGAACAGGATGTCTAACGACGTCCGCAACGACCAAACAAGGATCAATAACGAACAAAATGAAAAAAAAAGTTGGTAGAGCACTTCCCCGCGAAAGGCAAAGGTCCCCAGTTCGAGTCTCGGTCCGGCACACAGTTTTAATCTGCCAGAAAGTTTCATATCAGCGCACACTCCGCTGCAGAGTGAAAATCTCATTCTGGAAACTGAAGTTTCCCGTCGACACTGGGGCGTCGCTTGAAAGACTGATGAACAGTTTTGTTTTAGATTGACTCCAGCTACACGTTGCAAAATCGACATTGCAAGTGTCTAGCGGAACACCAGAGAAAATGCGTGTGACGTTTCCTAGGAAGAACACCTTGTTTGTGTCTAAATGCTAAATTTTCTCTTTGGACTCGTATGTATGGACACACAAACAGACCACAAGAAGCACTGCAAGAAAGATAAAAGTCTTTTCGCACAGTGAATAGAAGAAACGGGTAACGAGGCGGACAGCAGGCGCACTTACCGATTTTGGACGGCACCAGCGCGTCCTTGGGGTGGTTGGCCTTGATGGCGTTCATGCGCCTGTTCTGCGGACAGGCCATCCCGACCCCTGGACCGACGCCGGTCGCGTAACGCGGGCCTCTGGGCTGCTCGACGGGCAGCACGCGCCGCCGCTTCTTGGGCAGCTTGGCCCTCGCCTGCGTGTGCGAGTAGTACATGGTGAAGTTGCTGACGATGACGGGCACCGGCAGGGCGATGGTGAGCACGCCGGCCAGGGCGCACAGCGCTCCCACGAACATGCCCACGTACGTCTTGGGCACCATGTCGCCGTAGCCGACGGTCGTCATCGTCTCGAGCGCCCACCACAAGCCCAGCGGGATGCTCCTGAAGTCGTTCTCCGGGTTGGTCTGTATCCTCTCCGCGTAGTAGACGAGGCTCGCGAAGATGACGATGCCCAGCACCAGGAAGAAGACGAGCAGCGTCAGCTCCTTGGCCGACGCCCGGAACGTCTGGATGAGGATCTTGAGGCCGGACGAGTGTCGCGTCAGCTTGAACAGCCGCATGATGCGGATGATGCTAAAGAACTCGAGGATGTCCGCGTTGCGCAGGTCCGAGGCGACGTGGTTCAGCGTTAGGTCGATGTAGAAGCTGAGCGTCGCTACGTAGTCGATGATGTTGACGGACGCCTTTATGAAGTCCAGACGGTTGGGCGACGCGATAAAACGGATAAAAAATTCTAAAGTAAACCACGCGTTGCACACGCACTCTATGTAGTCGAAGGCGTCGTGCGCCTTCGTCTTAGTTTTGTACAGCACCCACGTGGTGGCATTGTCTGGGGTAGACACTGTGCGGTTTACCAGGAACGGCACTCGCATGTCCGGGTGAGTCTTTAGGCAGAACGACACGATCGAAACACAAATGAAGAACACCGATATCACACCGATCAACTGGAAAAGAAAAACAGAATCAGTACATCAGGTTACGAACATCTTATCTACACTCATGCTCATAAATTAAGGATAATGCTGATACATGGTGAAACAACACTCTGGTGGGCGGTTTGCGGGTTTAAATCACCTCGGGGTATGACCATACGGTGCATCTGACCTGCGGTCGTCGCACGGTGGCGCTGGGAGCAGTCCGCATATGCAGAGATGTGTTGGTGCATGTCAGAGTACGGTGCAGCGAGTAAGTGCGCAGACGTTTGCAGACGTGCTAATGGTGACTGTGTGTTGAAATGGCTCAAAGAACACATATTCATGACGTTATGAGGGATAGAATACTAGGGCGACGGGAGGCTGGTCAGACACAGCAGGTCGTAGCACGGGCCCTCCGTGTGCCACAAAGTGTGATCTCAAGATTATGACAACGATTGCAGCAGATAGAAAACGTGTCCAGGCGCTACAGTACGCGACGTCCACAGTGTACAACACCACAAGAAGACCGATATTTCACCATCAGTGCCCGCAGACGGCCACGGAGTACTGCAGGTAGCCTTGCTCGGGACCTTACCGCAGCCACTGGAACAGTTGTCTCTAGACAAACAGTCTACAGACGACTGAACGGACACGGTTTATTCGCCCGAAGACCTCCAAGGTGCATTCCACTGACTCCTGGTCACAGGAGAGCTCGTAAAGCCTGGTGCCAAGAACACAGTACATGGTCATAGGAACAGTGGTTCAAAATGGTTCAAATGGCTCTAAGCACTATGGGACTTAACATCTGAGGTCATCAGGACCCTAGACTTAGTACTAAGTAAACATAACTAACCTAAGGACATCACACACATCCAAGCCCGACGCAGGATTCGGACCTGCGACCGTAGCAGTCGCGTGGTTTCGGACTGAAGCGCCTAGAACCGCTCGGCCACTCCGGCCGGCGGTGGAGGAATACCTTGAAACAGAAGATGGAGTGGCCTGCCTGCTCTCCAGACCTAAACCCCACCAAGCACGTCTGGGATGCTCTCGGTCGACGTATCGCTGCACGTCTTCAAACCCCTACGACACTTCAGGAGCTCCGACAGGCACTGGTGCAAGAATGGGATGTTATACGCCAGCAGCTGCTCGACCACCTGATCCAGAGTATGCCAACCCGCTGTGTGCCCTGTGTACATGTGCACGGTGATCATATCCCATATTGATGTCGGGGTACATGCGCAGGAAACAGTGGCGTTTTGTAGCACATGTGTTTTGGGACGGTTTTTTCAACTTATCACCAATACCGTGGACTTACAGATCTTTGTCTTTTGTGTTCCCTATGTGCCTATACTATTAGCGCCAGTTTTGTGTGGTGCCACGTTGTGTGGCGCCACATTCTGCAATTATCCTTAATTTAGGAGCATGAGCGTATATATTTACGTGAACATACAGGGTGTTTTAGCACAGAAGTTACAAACTTACAGGAGAGATGGAGTACACCTAGACGATGGAAAGTCACGTAGCAATGCATGATCGAAAACGCTTTCCTGGCGTGATAGTGACGACAGAGAAGACAAGAGAGGAAGGACACGTACACCGTGAGGAAAAATGTTTATTATGCTTCGTGCAGCAGAAACCAAGAAATAAGAATAAAAACAGACGACGACGATAGTCATCAAAGAGGGTGTTCGAAATTACAATCCCGGATGTATGCCTCACGTCTTCGGCGCACAGTCTTCCAATTTCTAACATCTTCTTTGATGACGACCGTTGTCTGTTTTTGTCCTTATTTCTTGGTTTCTGCTGTAACAAGCATAATAAACAAGTTTTCTCACCCTGTTCGTGTCTTCCTTTCTAGTGTTCTGTGTCGTGACTACCGCGCCAGGAAAACGTTTCCGACCATGCATCGCTATGTGATTTTCCATCACCTAGATGTACTCTGTTTCTCCCGAACCGCTGTGCTGAAACACCTTAGGTATATTCCATAAGTCAGCTTATGGTGTGTGACGGAGGGTACTTCTGGTACCACTACGGTTAGGTAACACTGGATTACATAAACAGGGTGAGCACAAAGGAACTTTACACTTCCAAAAACTCATACAAACAAAAAGGTACAGCTTTCTCGCTCTGAACCTTAACCTGCTAACAGCATATCTCTGGAAGTTTGTTTTGCGAATGGGTGCATTATTTTGTTGGTGGCTGCCGCCGCCAGAGAATGCTGGTGTCAAAAACGCCAACTACGTCACAACAGAAGACCTCATGTGTCCTTCACTTAGCGAAGAGGGTAAAGTATTCAACGAGCGTTTCGCACGCACTTTCATCAAGAGAAATCCTTCAGAGTATCCATTTATGTTTATTGCAGACAGTTGCAACAGAAGCAAAAGTCCTGGTCGGCCTCCTGTTTCGGAACAAAATTTTTATCGCGTTCAAGCAGTATTCTAGCGAAGCCCACAGAAATCAACATGTCGAGCAAGTGGTGAACTTCAGTTCTCACAAATAACCGTTTACAAACTTCTGAGTAAGCGCTTCGACTAGGGAAGATACAGATTGGATTTCGTCGAAGCAACCATTCCAGGAGATTATGCAGCTTGATCAGATTTCTGCCCTGAGATGTTGGAAAGGATGAACAATGGCAGTAACACGTCAACGAAGTTAGCTTTTAATGACGAAACGATGTTTCACGCCAATGGAAACATTAATCGGCACACTATTCATTTCTGGGGAAGAGAAAACCTCCATTTCTCCATCGAATATGAACGAGATTTGCCTAAGGTTAACGTGCTCTGCGCAGTGTCGAGGGATAAGATATACGGCTCTTTCATGGAAAAAAACTGCCACAGATATGTTTCTTTGTGGCTTCTGTCCCAGTTGCAAGAAGACTCCGAAAACCTCATCTTGCAATAAGATGGTTCTCCTTTCACTCCCACCGGAACAGCTAAACACACATCTGGCAGAACGATGGTTCTACTGTGCAGCAGCTGATGATGACCTGTGGTGTAGATGGCCGTCACGAACTTCAACCATTTGTGATTCTTTATAGGGTTGTGTGAAAAACATAGTGTTTATCTCACATCTTCCACAACCGTTAATACAGTTTCGGCAGCGAAAGCAGCTGCGTAACAGTCCATCACTACATCGACATGTTGCACAAGGTTTGGGAGGAGTATGAATACTGATTCGACGTTTGTCATCTGACTCGAGGAACACATAGCCAGCCCCTTAACTTGTAAAAAAAAATATCAGCAATTATTACCGAGACAAGGTGTGAAGCGAATAAAATATACAATTTCGTTCGTGTGAATTTTTGAAAATGTAAAGGTGTTATCTTCTGAACGTGTACGTTTTTACCCATAATGAGGAAACCCTTAAAAACATCTATAACTTAGTACCCGTGGTCTAGGGGTAGCGTCTTTGATTCGTAATCTAAAACGTCTTCGGTTCCGAGTTCGATCCCCCCCACCGCCTAAATTTTGATAAATAATCGGCATTGGCGGCCGAAGACTTCCGGCATAAGAAGTCAGCCTCATTCTACCAACGGCCTTGTCAAAGAGGGCGGAGGAGCGGATAGAGGTTCGGGGCACTCTCTTGTCCTAGGGGTGGGAAATTGCCCCTAAAGGCGCAAGAATCAGCAATGATCAACGACATGCGGATGCAGAAGGCAATGGAAACCACTGCATTAAAGACACGTAACGTGTATCCACAGGACATGTGGCCTGTATTTGAAGAAGTGTCATGATGATCTCTCCATTGGCAAAAGATTCCGGAATAGTCCCCCATTCGGATCTCCGGGAGGGGACTGCCAAGGGGGAGGTTACCATGAGAAAAAGATTGAATAATCAACGAAAGGATAACGTTCTACGAGTCGGGGCGTGGGATGTCAGAAGCTTGAACGTGGTAGGGAAACTAGAAAATCTGAAAAGGGAAATGCAAAGGCTCAATCTAGATATAGTAGGGGTCAGTGAAGTGAAGTGGAAGGAAGACAAGGATTTCTGGTCAGATGAGTATCGGGTAATATCAACAGCAGGAAAAAATGGTATAACAGGTGTAGGATTCGTTATGAATAGGAAGGTAGGGCAGAGGGTGTGTTACTGTGAACAGTTCAGTGACTGGGATGTTCTAATCAGAATCGACAGCAGACCAACACCGACAACGATAGTTCAGGTATACATGCCGACGTCGCAAGATGAAGATGAACAGATAAAGAAAGTATATGAGGACATTGAAAGGGTAATGCAGTATGTAAAGGGGGACGAAAATCTAATAGTCATGGGCGACTGGAATGCAGTTGTAGGGGAAGGAGTAGAAGAAAAGGTTACAGGAGAATATGGGCTTGGGACAAGGAATGAAAGAGGAGAAAGACTAATTGAGTTCTGTAACAAGTTTCAGCTAGTAATAGCGAATACCCTGTTCAAGAATCACAAGAGGAGGAGGTATACTTGGAAAAGGCCAGGAGATACGGGAAGATTTCAATTAGATTACATCATGGTCAGACAGAGATTGTAAGGCGTACCCAGGAGCAGATATAGACTCAGATCACAATATAGTAGTGATGAAGAGTAGGCTGAAGTTCAAGACATTAGTCAGGAAGAATCAATATGCAAAGAAGTGGGATACGGAAGTACTAAGGAATGACGAGATACGTTTGAAGTACTCTAACGCTATAGATACAACAATAAGGAATAGCGCAGTAGGCAGTACAGTTGAAGAGGAATGGACATCTCTAAAAAGGGCTATCACAGAAGTTGGGAAGGCTGGCTCTGAGCACTATGGGACTTAACATCTATGGTCATCAGTCCCCTAGAACTTAGAACTACTTAAACCTAACTAACCTAAGGACAGCACACAACACCCAGCCATCACGAGGCAGAGAAAATCCCTGACCCCGCCGGGAATCGAACCCGGGAACCCGGGCGTGGGAAAGTTGGGAAGGAAAACATAGGTACAAAGAAGGTAGCTGCGAAGAAACCATGGGTAACAGAAGAGATACTTCAGTTGATTGATGAAAGGAGGAAGTAGAAACATGTTCCGGGAAAATCAGAAATACAGAAATACAAGACGCTGAGGAATGAAATAAATAGGAAGTGCAGGGAAGCTAAGACGAAATGGCTGCAGGAAAAATGTGAAGACATCGAAAAAGATATGACTGTCGGAAGGACAGACTCAGCATACAGGAAAGTCAAAACAACCTTTGGTGACATTAAAAGCAACGGTGGTAACATTAAGAGTGCAACGGGAATTCCACTGTTAAATGCAGAGGAGAGAGCAGACAGGTGGAAAGAATACATTGAAAGCCTCTATGAGGGTGAAGATTTGTCTGATGTGATAGAAGAAGAAACAGGAGTCGATTTAGAAGAGATAGGTGATCCAGTATTAGAATCGGAATTTAAAAGAGCTTTGGAGGACTTACGGTCAAATAAGGCAGAAGGGATAGATAACATTCCATCAGAATTTCTAAAATCATTGGGGGAAGTGGCAACAAAACGACTATTCACGTTGGTGTGTTAATATATGAGTCTGGCGATATACCATCTGACTTTCGGAAAAGCATCATCCACACAATTCCGAAGACGGCAAGAGCTGACAAGTGCGAGAATTATCGCACAATCAGCTTAACAGCTCATGCATCGAAGCTGCTTACAAGAATATTATACAGAAGAATGGAAAAGAAAATTGAGAATACGTTAGGTGACGATCAGTTTGGGTTTAGGAAAAGTAAAGGGACGAGAGAGGCAATTCTGACGTTACGGCTAATAATGGAAGCAAGGCTAAAGAAAAATCAGGACACTTTCATAGGATTTGTCGGTCTGGAAAAAGCGTTCGACAATATAAAATGGTGTGACTACGTAGGCTTTCCCGGCGTAATAAGTCTTGAAAGTCTTTTCGGGTTTGCTGCCGGATCCTAAAATCAACTTGACTCGATATTTCGGCGATCCAACCGTTCGCCATCTTCAGGAAATGCTGCTTCTGCTGATGAGTCCCGCGCTCCACTGTGGAGCCATCTATTGAGCAGCCCAGGAGTCACCCAGAGAGCATCCCAGGGTGCCCCAGAGAGCTACAACACCAAGAAGAATCGCTTCTCGGCTTTTGGCAAGATCAATGTGTAGTATGTGGCCCTTAAAAGGGCCTTTTTTTGAGAACTGCTTCAATGGTTATAGAGAGTACAGTCACCCACAATTCGACAATCTTCCAAAGAGGATGAACCACTAGCCTTCACCCATAAGTGAATATTAGAATCAGAATTTATCTTAACACGTCTACGACAAGACAAAGATAAACTCCCATGTGGCATAAGGTAGGAACCCTCACCAGAGATAATAATCTCAGAAACAGGTATAGTTCTGTAAGCTAAAATTTCCCTCGTTTCAAAGGACTCTCAGCGGGACTCATCAGCAGAAGCAGCATTTCCTGAAGATGGCGAACAGTTGGATCGCCGAAATATCGAGTCAAGTTGATTTTAGGATCCGGCAGCAAACCCGAAAAGACTTTCAATATAAAATGGTGCAGGCTGTTCGAGATTCTGAAAAAGTAGGGGTAAGCTATAGGGAGAGACGGGTCATATGCAATATGTACAACAACCAAGAGGGAATAATAAGAGTGGACGATCAAGAACGAAGTGCTCGTATTAAGAAGGGTGTAAGACAAGGCTGTAGCCTTTCGCCCCTACTCTTCAATCTGTACATCGAGGAAGCAATGATGGAAATAAAAGAAAGGTTCAGGAGTGGAATTAAAATACAAGGTGAAAGGATATCAATGATACGATTCGCTGATGACATTGCTATCCTGAGTGAAAGTGAAGAAGAATTAAATGATCTGCTGAACGGAATGAACAGTCTAATGAGTACACAGTATGGTTTGAGAGTAAATCGGAGAAAGACGAAGGTAATGAGAAGTAGTAGAAATGAGAACAGCGAGAAACTTACCATCAGGATTGATGGTCACGAAGTCAATGAAGTTAAGGAATTCTGCTACCTAGGCAGTAAAATAACCAATGATGGACAGAGCAAGGAGGACATCAAAAGCAGACTCGCTATGGAAAAAAAGGCATTTCTGGCCAAGAGAAGTCTACTAATATCAAATACCGGCCTTAATTTGAGGAAGAAATTTCGGAGGATGTACGTCTGGAGCACAGCATTGTATGGTAGTGAAACATGGACTGTGGGAAAACCGGAACAGAAGAGAATCGAAGCATTTGGGATGTGGTGCTATAAGACTGATAAGGTAAGGAATGAGGAGGTTCTACGCAGAATCGGAGAGGAAAGGAATATGTGGAAAACACTGATAAGGAGAAGGGACAGGATGATAGGGCATCTGCTAAGACATGAGGGAATGACTTCCATGGTACTAGAGGGAGCTGTAGAGGGCAAAAACTGTAGAGGAAGACAGAGATTGGAATACGTCAAGCAAATAATTGAGGACGTAGGTTGCAAGTGCTACTCTGAGATGAAGAGGTTAGCACAAGAAAGGAATTCATGGCGGGCTGCATCAAACCAGTCAGTAGACTGATGACCAAAAAAAGAATAGTGAGGAAGCCCTTCAAGAATATGGACGCCTTATTAGTAAAAGTCGCAAACATTGTTCCATAGTTTCATCTAAAATATGAATTATTCCTTACGATATTTTTTGTTACTCTGTTTATTGATGTGTTTAGCTTTTGATATTAAGTTTTTAAACTTAATTTAAGATTTAATTCACAGGACCAAATAAGGTAGCAAAAGCTGGCCCGAATAGTGAAGCTGGAAGTTCTCGTAGCAGAGGGGGAGGAATAGTGTTGACTGTGTAGCAGGTTCCTCCCAGCATCCAACATTACTATTAAACCTGTAGCGTCGTGACTGAAACCTGGTTGACAGATTAATGAAATAAGTAGTCGATGTAATTTGATTTCAGCCTCACCAGAGATCTTTTATTTACCTCTTTGCTCTTGGCTATTCCTTTTCCATCCAATTAACATGTGTATGATATTCTGTTTTTGTACTACTGGCTGGATAGTGAATTGGAATTTTTGAATTGGGAATGTTTCCTGATCTTTAACTGTTTGGTCATAAACTGAATTTAACGAAATGCTTTTATGGCCGGTTGCCGAACGGACGCTATCAAACATATATGAAATAAACTTTCTAGGAAACTTAGTAGTAAATGTTTTAAGTTGTATTTTCTTTTCAGTGGGAAAGTTCACCTCTTCTTTCTGTTGCGATGGTCGTCTTGAATACAGCCGCCATAGAAGTTACTAATTGTTGTCCGCGTCGCCTAATGAGAGGAACTCATACTTCTATGCGGAGAGATGAACTGCTTGTCAAATAAAGAGACAGGCATTGCAATTTTCTTCACATTATGTATAATAACCCAAAATCCAACATTATTAACAAAACAGTTGCAACAGGAAGGGCAATAAAAATGTTCGTGTTCTCTCTTCATCAAGACACTTTTTAAAAAAGTGACAATCACATATTTCTCATCTAACAGCATCTCTGCTGCAATGCATCGCTTCCTTTTGTATCTTACGTATATCTTTGCAAACAACTAGCAAGTGCCATTTCACATGTATTCATCTGACATTTTATATCCCGTTGACACAGTCCTCCATGACTTTTTCCCACTGGATAGATACAAAGCGAAAAACTCTTGATTACGTACATGGATATCGCACAGTACTCTCTATCAAAAAATAATCAGTGCACACAGGGCATGTTACATTTACGATATCATGCACGTGGAATCGTTGGTCAACCAGTGGCGTACTGCGTATTTAACTAACACTGTTACGCGTTTGACACAGACACTGAACTGTCAGACTAGACAAGAAAAGTGCAGTTTGATGAGCCTTTATGTAAGTACCACCAAAATATATGAGATGATCATAAACATTGTACAGTAGCATTGTACTGGCTAGTATTCACATATGAATTGTGCTTATCATAAACTAGCGTGCAAATTTACCTCTGTCACGCATCGCTAGTGAACAACAGAAAGAACACTCAATGATGTTACATGCTTGAGCTAACAGGAAAACAACGACCCACCAGGTGGCATTACAGTTACAATACATAAATTGAAGCAGAAGAATAATTATACGAAATATTATATGATGGATAGAGAATTTAGTAGTAATAATTGTAATTAGTATTAGTAATTATTATTAGTATTAGTATTAGTAATAATTGTAATCCCAGATAACATTTACCTAGTGACAGAGTCACATTACTTTGTACTTTCACTTATGATAAGTGACAGGGGTAAATTTATCCCCTAATTTGTGATTAGCGTGACAGTTGTAAATTTGTCCTACAGTTTGTGAGAAATATTCTTCATATGTGGAACTTGGCAATACAACGCTATTGTGGAATGTTTACGACGATCTGATGTAGTTGGGTAGTACTTATGTAAATGTTCATCGAACTGTACATGTACGAAAAGGTTGGGCTAGTAATGCTGTTTTGCTCAAATATGTATTATGTTGATAACAATGGGTCTCCCACCGGTCTGGTGATTAGACACAGAAATGTTTGTGTTATTGATCTGAAGATGACTAACTATTTTAGTGAGAACTGGTGATCAATAAATATTTTTTGCACTTGTGACTAATAAAGAATTTTTTTATAAGAATCGACAATTTTTAAGGTATACTGATATTCCTTTCCCAAATTCTAAGTGAAATCGTTTTCATGGATGTTGGAATATGTCGAAAATTCTTGAACGTAATTGCATTTAAGAAGCAACAACAAACTTGTCACAAAAAAGTAAGTGTACCACACACTAACCTGCATATGATAATTCTAAGACTATTGTAGTCATTCATTATCAGACTGAAAATCCGTTTACAGCACTTACTTATACTGATCGTATTACTGCACCGAAGATGTGCAGAGGTCAGACAGAACCCCCCCATGCCCACCTTTAACTGTTTCACTCGCGAGTCTTGAGTGGCAAGAGCGACTGTCGATATGTCACAGTATGACCTCTGATTTCTCGTCGCGGTCATTTAGCGTTATATGTGTGGGAGGAAGTAATATGTTGGCCAACTCATAACATACGCTCTCGAAAGTTGAGCAGTAATCCTGTCCCTGAAACACGACGCCCCTCTCGCCACCCGTGCCACTATAGTTTGTTGAGCATTTAAACTTTTGCCATAGCGTTACCGAAAGATTGTCCATAAATGATTTTGATGAAGTGCAGTCTCTACATCATGTGAGTAATACCGTTAGAATAATGCAGCATATCGTTCTTCACAACAACTGTTTTAATATTTACGGTGTGAGGTTATTTATTTATATGTATGGCTGCTGACAGCCTGTTAAAAGCCTTCTTAGGTGGTACGACGAGCAGAACAGAACTCTGTCTTGTCTGGATGAGTGAGATGAATGCGTGTATAGTGTTGTATAGCATTGTTATAAATACTGTATTATTGTAACTGATGACGGTGTTAAGGGCGAGAGAAGAGGGACCATGAATTCCCATACACAGCCTACACAATAGTAACAGTGACATTAACAGTGTCACATGCTCTCACTCTATGAGACATGGAAGAGAGGTTTGCAATTAACCCAGAACATTGTGCTAATGTATGACGTCAGTAATTCTGCTCTCGTCACTGACCAATCATTGGCGATGAATATTTTTCCCACCACCAGATTTCGAACCGACTGTCTCCGAATTGTGCAACATACCTTAATATGTGCGTTAGTGACCTTGGCTGCGGAAGGGGGTTAACAGAGAAATTTTGACTCTGAGAGGTGTGTATGTAAACTTTCGTGGGAATTTTCTTGTTCTGGATATCTGGAACTTTTCATGTTTTGGATAGCTGGAATCGTGCTCGTAAGGTTTGGATTGTTCCAACATGCGCGCTCAGCCTCGGCCGAGAAGTTGCGCTACACAGGGATGATTTATAGGTGGTTTTTGCTCAGCGAAAAGATTCGCCAGATTTATCTGTTGATACCGAAGAGAGGAGAGGGGACAGACAGTTGAGCTTTGGTGTTAGATCTGAACAGTCGAGTTTTGGTTGTGTCGTATTAAGCAGCAAACATGGAGATTTTTGAGAATTATGGATTAATGGAAGATTTAATGTGGAGGGAAATTGGTACGATTATACTCTTTGTGAAGAATGGATTATAGTTAAGTTTGCTTTATTTGCTACAGCAGTTGGTAATGCAGCATTCTTGGTTCGTCAGACAGCTAGATCGGAAATATTTTTGTTTTTCACTTTTTTAAGGATTTATCGATAATTGTGAGAGAAATGGATTTGAGAATTAGATATCGGAGTTTTGTTTAAGAAAAGATTATATATGTAAAGTTTAACTTCTATAAGTACTGGATTATAGTCACGCGATCCCAGAAAAAGCTAAAATACTCTTGAAGTTTCGGTAATAGTTATTAAGTGAAATGATGTGAGATTGCTATTGAGTTCATTTAACCCCAGAGTCATTTTCCGCATCCCAAGAGTCAATTAATTTTCAAATTTATTTAAAACCGTTATCAGAAATTATGAGTCAAGAATGGTAGCAATGTTTTTAGAGAACGCATTCCACCTTTGTGTATCTCAGTACCTATACATAGCCACGAGAGCAGTTTACACAGAGCTATCCAGTGCGATCCAGGTAAGCAAAATAGTGTAGAAAAGACTTTCTTTCTTTAATGGCTATTCACAGGGACCAATTTTAGTATCAAAATCATTAGTTCTTCATCAAAGTTCATACTCAGACGTTGTGATAACAATACGTTTCAGACAGGGATCGATATTCTTTCTCTCAGTTACTTTTCTATGCATACTCACAACTGAATTTTGTCACCAATAATCAGCGCTATGCCCACTATCAGCTGTAAGGTCTGGTATGTGCACCATTCAAAACAGGAAGCTTATAGTTCAGCATCTACAGACAATTGGACATTACAAACACAATCAGCATTACAAATCCACTTTCACTAAAATAAAGTTAAGCAGACAACTTTTAACTCTAGACACGCATCCTCGAGGAGTGGCGTATAAATCCCTTCAGATTTTCCATATTTTCTGTCTTTCACTTCAGGCAAATGCAGGGATGATTCCTTTAACAGGCCGCGACTTTCTCCAACTGGACTTGTGTGCCATCCCTAATACTCTTGACCCTGACGAGAAGTTAAACTGTAATAATCCTTTCTCCTTTTTCGATAACATTATTATCGTCAAAAGCGGCCCACATTTCAGGGGTGGATGCTAAATGCATCCCAAAATCGTATTTATCATAAGAAAATATTTATTCTCCCTCTCTCTTTCTGTCCAGTTGAGCTACCTTTTTTTAAATTTATGTTACGAACCATAATCGTTGAATTTATATTATTTATTTTTACTCATCTGGCCTCTATAAAATTATTTATGTTGTATATGTTCTTCATGTGATTATTCACGCCCTGACGAAAGGATGTAATTTCAGCTGGAAGACGAGAGGTAGCAAAAAGAACTATTTAAAGCATTAGAATCATCGCTGTCGTAAAATTAACACAAAATATTGGAACTGAAAAAAAATACAGAGACTGTAAGTATGATTAACAATCCACCCTTTTCTCACTGTACCCTACTGTTTAGCCGAACTATGAGAGGATTTATTTGAGTCCTCAGTCTTCTGACTGGTTTAATGCCGCCCGCCACGAATTCCTCTCCTGCTCCAACCTCTTCATCTCAGAGTAGCACAGGAACCTACGTTCTCAATTGTTTGCTGGATGTATTCCAGCCTATGTCTTCCTACACAGTTAGAACCGTCTACAGCTCCATCCAGAATCATGAAAGTTATTCCCTGATGTCTTAACAGATGTACTATCATCCTGTCCCTTATTTTTGTCAGTGTTTTCCATATATTTGATTATGCCCAGAACCTCTTCATTCCTTACCTAGTCAGTTCACTTAATTTTCAACATCTTAAGTGCTTTTGTTCTTTTCTCATCCAGTTTTCCCACAGGCCATGTTTCACTACCATACAATCGTGTGATCAAAACGCATATTTTCAGAAATTTCTTCTTCAAATTAAGGACTACCATGTTTGAAACTGGTAGACTTCTTTTGACCAGGAATGCTAGACTGCTTTTTGTGCTCTCCTTGCACCGTCCATAGCAGAATTACTTAAGTTTGTCTACTCCATGATCCCCAATTCGCCGGCCGGAGTGGCCGAGCGGTTCTAGGTGCTACAGTCCGGAACCGCGCGACCGCTACGGTCGCAGGTTCGAATCCTGCCTCGGGCATGGATGTGTGTGATGTCCTTAGTTTAGTTAGGTTTAAGTAGTTCTAAGTTCTAGGGGACTGATGACCACAGCAGTTAAGTCCCATAGTGCCCAGAGCCATTTTTTTGATCCCCAATTCTGATGTTAAGTTTCTCGTTATTGTCATTTCTGCTAATTCTCATTACTTTCCCCTTTTTTCGGTTTACTCTCAACCCATGGCAGTGAATCTTATCGTTAGTGTCCTTTCACCCTGAATGTTAACTACAATCTTGATCCTTTCTTTTATATCCGTCATTGCTTCTTCGGTGTATAATTTGAACTGTAGCAGCGAAAGACTAAAGCCCTTGTCTTACACCCTTTTCAATGCGAGAGCTTCGTTCTTGGTCGTCCGGTGTTATTATTCCTCCTTGGTTCTTATACATGTTGTACATTACCCGTCTTTCCCTCAAGCTTATCCCTGTTTTTCACAAAATTTCGCACTTCTTGCACCATTCGACATTGCGGAACGCTTTTTCCAGGTCGTCAAATCCAATGAAGGTTTCTCGATTTTTCTTTAGTCTCGCTTTCATTACCAACCGCAGCGTCAGAATTGCCTCTCTCATGCCTTTACCTTTCACGAGGCCAAGCTGATCGTCATCTAACAGATCCTCAATTTTCTTTTCCGTTCTTTTTCCACTTCCCCCAATGATTTTAGAAATTCTGATGGAATGTTAGCCATCCCTTCTGCCTTACATGATCTGAAATCTTCCAATGCGCTTTTAAAATCTGATTCTAATACTGGATGCCCTATCTCTTCCTAATCGATTCTTGTTTCTTCTTGTATCACATCAGACAAGCATTCCCCTCATAGATGCCTTCACTGTACTAGTTCCACCTAACCTCTCTCTCCTCTGCATTTAAAGGTGGAATTTGCCATTGCACTCTTAATGTTACCACCCTTGACACTAATTTCTCAGGAGTTTGTTTTGACTTTTGCGTACACTGAGTCAGTCCTTCTGACAGACATTTCCTTTTCCATTTCTTCACACTTTTCATGTACCCAGGTCGCCTTAGCTTCCCTGCGTGTCCTATTTATTTAATAATTCCTAAGCGACTTGTATTTCTGTATTCCTGAATTCTCGTCTTTCATTGATCAACTGAAGTATTTCTGTTACCCATGGTTTCTTCGCAGCTACCTTCTTTGTACCTACAGTTTCCTCTCCTACTTCTTGATTGACCTTTTTAGAGATGTCCATCCCTTTTGAGCTGAACTGCCTACTGAGATATTCCTTATCGCAGTATGTATAGCCTTAGAGAACTTCAAGTGTAACTCTTCATTCCTTAGTACTTTCCGTATCCCACTTTTTTGCTTATTGATTCTTCCTCATTAGTCTCTTAAACTTGAGCCTACTCTTCATAACTACTAAATTGTGATCTAAGTATATATCTGCTCCTGGGTACGCCTTACAATCCAGTATCTGATTTCGCAATATCTGCCTCATCATGGTGTAATCAAACTGAATTCTTGGTGTATCTCTAGGCATTTTCCAAGTATACCTCCTCCCTGTGTGATAGTTGAACAAAGTGTATGCCACAGGCGCTAAAACGCATTTCTGATTGCAACATAACTGTTTTCGGGACGAGGAATAAAGCAAATAAAAATATCATTAGAAAAAAATTTATTGTTTTGGTCATGGAATCTGAATGATTCACGCCGTACGTTTAAACTGCTTTGTAATATGTGAAACAGATATTGACATACAGTGTGGAATTTCTTGTACAGTGATAACAAACAAAAAACTGATATTTGGCAGATGTACTTGACGATTCACGTGAGTCACATTTCATTTGTATAGGGAAGAACTTCTTTGGATAGTAGCTTCCAGGCATCTAATATTTTATTTCAGAAAAAATATCGCTACTGCTCTTTCTACGATGGCAAAGAAAGCTCTCGAACGAAAGCTGAAAAATGTCTTATTTTGTGATTACGTTTCGTAGCACATAAAATACATGTTACTTTAAGGAACTATGTTGAACAACGAATGACTTACCAGAAAATGACATTTGAGAAGAATGTGGTAGTTTTCACTTGGTGTGATGTATGGTAATGGTTTATGAACACTGAATATTTTCAATTGCTAAGTTCGCTAAAATCGTTTATTTAAGTAGATTACAGATTTCGGCAATTATATTTGCCATCTTCGGATCCATGTCAACATCATTCCATTGTCTTCTCCTTCGTTGCAGTAAGTGGTGCTATACGATGTATATCTATGTTGGTATCGTCAGCCAAGGCTTTTGTTTTGCCTAACTCGATTACCTTTTCCGTACCTTAACACATGTAAATGATGATATGGTTTCGAGGTACAATAAATTACATTTGGCAACTTATTGTCGTGGATGAAATCTCGTTCTCTCATAGACGTACGGTCTCAGTCATGAGAGTCTTCGTATGCAACGGTCTAGTTGAATATTGACCTATCTGGATTCTACGTACGGTGCTTCTCTGCACAGTTTGTAATGAATCGTCCGCAGCTCGTGGTCGTGCGGTAGGTTCTCGATTCCCGCGCCCGGGTTCCCGAGTTCGATTCCCGGCGGGGTCAGGGATTTTCTCTGCCTCGTGATGACTGGGTGTTGTGTGTTGTCCTTAGGTTAGTTAGGTTTAAGTAGTTCTAAGTTCTAGGGGACTGATGCTCATAGATGTTAAGTCCCATAGTGCTCAGAGCCATTTGGACCATTTTTTGTAATGAACCATCCTCAGAGAAGCAACTTCGTTATGGTAGATGATCTGGATTCCTTACACGATTGTTACCAAGTTCAATTATGTCTGTAGCGATCGAACAGAATGAATGGTGTCCTTGGGGGATTTGGTGAAAGACCACAAAAAGCAGCTATTCAGATGACGCATTCTCCTCCTTTTCCTGGAATCAAGGCGTGGGGAGCTATTGGTTCTGACAACAAAGCTGATTTGTTAATTGTTGAATGTAGGCTAATGCTCGCTAGTCTGTGGCGAAAATGCTAAACCCTATTGTCACACCCTTCATGACAAGGATATCAAACGGCAAACTCCAGATAGATAATGCAAGACGCTTTACTGCGATTCACTCCAGAACCGCCTTGACTGCCGTGCCCAGTCTTTTATTTTTCAGTCATGAAACATGTCTGGGATGCGATAACAAGAGATACATGATGACTTTTAAGGTCCATTCGGTGGCGAAATGGGAACATTCCTTTCCGATTGTTCTGAACTGTCCTTTGTGGAAGATTTTCTGGAATCGCCTGATCCATTCGCTTGCCACTCACTTCCTTCCCTGACCGCCTGCATCATGAACCTATGTAAGTCCTGCTCCAAAGCTTCTGCATCAATAGCGCACTTTGATATCACACATTACAGATTGATTATATAGGCTGAATGAAATCAGATGGAACACCTCAACATGAAGAAATCGAATAACAGCATGCATTTCACATTTGGCGGGAGACAGTATTATTCTGGAATATGTGCGTCCTCACCATACACTCAGAACTGAAAAGTGCGACATGACGCAATGGACTGGCGTACTAGACCCCTGCACAGAGTTTCATCAGATATTCATTGCGGGTTTAGTTTTGCAGCCGATCGGTCCCGTACTTTCAAACGGGTCTCCATCCAACAATATTCATGAAATGGCATATGACATGTTCCGCGTATGGCAAAAAGTTCCTCAAGGTGATTGTCGGAAGCTGTTTGCTTCTGCACCACAGCGGATGCGGGAGTACATTCGTACCTCAAACTGACGTTGATGATGGGCTCGCAGCATTGAGAAGGAAAACTGAGAGGTGGCCCAGTGGTTAGCATTCTGGACTCCCATTTGGGAGGTTCAAACCAGCGTTCGGCCATCCAGGTTTAGGTTTTCAGTGATTTTCCGAAATCGATCCAGGCAAATGCCCAAATGGTTCCATTGAAAGGGCACAACAGATTTCCTTCCCCGTTCTTGACACAATCCATCTCTAATGACCTCAATGTCGATGGGACGCTAGACACAATATTCCTTCCTTTCCTTTTTTGAGAATTAAAGATTAATCAGTCAGTACCCGTTACGTGATGAACATCACCACAAAGTACAGGGCTATTCAGAAAGAAGGAGCAGATTTAAAACATTTATTGCTTCCAAAATACAAAAGATAGAAACACAATTCCAACGTTCCTTGAAAGAGAAAAGTTCAAATTTCCATGCGTTCATTGTGAGCACCATGTGTTACACGACTAACGTCAAAACGAAGTAGCTGGTGTCTCGTTATCAAATTTACAGCTTCAACAATGTGATGTCGCAGGCTTTCAAGAGTGTCAGGTATAGGAGGGTGTAACACCCCAAGAAACCCGAAAACCCAAATAAGAATGCCATGATAATTTTAAGTAAGGAACTGTGTTAACCTGAGAGGTACGACAACTTTTGACAGTAATATAACACCTTAAAGTTTTGATGAACACCAATTTCAATAATTACTGAGTATGTCATGATATAAAGATAGAAAGAAAGAAAGGTTATTTTTAATTAGCTATCAAAAATCTCAGTAATAACTGCAAATTAGTACAACGAAAGTTAAGTCCAAAGTAATATGTCGGTCAGAGATAACATTTATTGTGAAAGAGAGTTGTAAACGCGGTGAAAAGGAAATTCAATGCGTCTACAGTGCTCGATCATGGAAAAGTTAGTCGCCTTCTAGCTTGCTTGCTATCAAGTCGTGAGAGAGCACCGTTTGTTATAGTACTACAAACGGAACGCTACGACATTGTTTTTATTCAAAAAAAGTACTATTGTGTGCTAGAGATGCGCGGACTTCGTTCTCCATTATTCGGTCTTGAGAACTTGGACTGAAGTGATATTTTGATAGTGTACGACGAGTTAATGAACTTTAATTACTGGAGATATTATTGTTGGACTCAACCTTCATCAAAGTGAACAGTTGCAACGATTAATGGATATAGTATCGAAGACTGCAATACCTGATTAGCCTGGAGTAGAAAACATTAATACGACCACACGAAGATAATACAAGTACTGTAAAAGTTGTCGTGATTGTACTCGCAAACGGACATCCGTACATTACACGAGGGACAATTTTCTTTAGAGATTTTCAGGTGCTGTTACACGTTATCCGACGGGGACAGCCGTCACTGCGCGTCGTGTCTCCATTCTACCGACCGAGCTGTAGCAGTAGCGGCTCAACATCAGCAGCGATAACAAAAGGGGAGAGGGGACGTCACATGAAAACGCAGTCTTTTACGAAACCCAACAGATAAAAGTTACAAGGTGTGAGGTCTGGAGACCTGGAAGGCCATAGGCGGTGAAGATCATCTTCTGCTCCTCCTCTCCCAATCCAACGTCCTGGAGTGGTCTTATTGAGGTAACGTGGGACGTGCTTAGAGAATGTCATCTTTTCAGGACGTCGTATTGGAAGAGGAGGAGCATAAGATGAACTTCATCGCCAGTGGCCTCCCAGGGCTCCAGACCTCGTACCTTGAGTGATTTTCATCTTAGGGGTTAGGTAAAAGGCCACAAACGTGTTGGAAGATAACCCACAGTTATGACGAGATTGGGTCAGGATTGGAAGAATTACAAGTCATCAAATAAGTATGAAAAGTAATGGCTCTAGAAACAAATGTATGTGCGTATTAGTGCGACAGCCAGGCAATTTGAAGCGCGTTAGCCGCCCTTCTGCGCCGACGGCATATTTCAGGAGCGCCCGCCATCGGTCTCGGCTGGGCTGTTACGCGGTCGCTGTTAGCGACGTGGATGCGTAAAACATTTTTACGCGAGCGGAATAACAGCGCCGACACGCGCTGGCAGCTTTACGCCCCGTAAATCATCGCCGGCGCTGCCGGGGGGCTTCTCGCGGCGGGCCCCGCCACGCTGCCACGTCTCTACCTGCGTCTTCGGATCAACACCCCGTCACCCGTCACTGACGACAACAGGACGTGCTGTCGGCAACCAGGCAGCAGTGAGTGCGAATTTTCTGACGCTTCTGGTCACACCACACATTAAATATTGGCGGAGAACCTTTTTTTGTATCGTCTACCTACAGTAATGAATAAACGTTACAATGAAATGACAACCCTTAGCTGCTTACAGGCGTTGACAGACGTTAACGGGGACAGATGAAAATGTGTGCCCCGACCGCGACTCCAACCCGGGATCTCCTGCTTACATGGCAGACGCTCTATCCATCTTTTTTTTTCATTTTGTTCCTTGTTGATCGTTGTGTTTGGTCGTTGCGGACGTCACATGATATCTGTTTAAGTTCGTATGTTGATCTTTCCACTCAGTTTTCTTTTTTTTTTTTATTGCAGAGCCCAACCAGCTCTCTGACCGAACACGCTGAGCTACCGTGCCGGCATCCATCTGAGCCACCGAGGACACAGACGATAGTGCGACTCCAGGGACTTATCTCTGGCACGCGTCCCGCGACACCCACGTTCTCAACGTATCGCCCCGCACTACATTCGTAGTGCTCTCGCCCATTATACTCATCATTCGCGGGGCGTTGCCGATTCCCGTAAGAGTTCGGGCACTTTTTTGTGCATCCGCAAAGAAGAAGAAGATGGTCAAGTGGCCGGTGAGCCTTAACTATATATATACTAAGATGGTGTCTGTTCTTTCGGACATATATATATATATAGTTAAGGCTCACCGCGGCCACGTGACCATCTTCTTCTTCTGTGCGGTTGCACAAAAAAGTGCCCGAACTCTTACAGGAATCGGCAACGCGCCACGAGTAATGAATATAATGGGCGGGGGCACTACGAATGTAGTGTGGGACAATACTAAGATGGTGTCTGTTCTTTCGGACATATATATATATATATATATATATATATATATATATATATATATATATATATATATATATATATAGTTAAGGCTTACCGCGGCCACGTGACCATCTTCTTCTTCTGTGCGGTTGCACAAAAAAGTGCCCGAACTCTTACAGGAATCGGCAACGCGCCACGAGTAATGAATATAATGGGCGGGGGCACTACGAATGTAGTGTGGGACAATACGTTGAGAATGTGGATGTCGCGGGACGCGTGCCAGAGATAAGTCCCTGCAGTCGCACTATCCTCTGTTTCCTCAGTGGCTCAGATGGATATATAAGTCGGCTCGCAGCCGTGCTAGCGTGCGGAGCTGCTCCGCGCGCCGTCCGACGCTCCGCTCTCGGCGGTGTTTACTTCCGCGTCGCGGTGTTTGTGTCTAACGAGTCCAGTACTAACGTACACCATGGCGCACTCGTACCGCCGTGCAACGATCAAAGTAACGTTTCAGGCCGAACATCCACGACCCAGAGCTTTCGAAGTCGAACAGTTCATACGTGACGATCTACGTTTGAACCCCCAGGACGTAATCGGCATACATTTTTCCATCACTGGAAGTGTTGTCTATATCAAGATGTCGACGGAGGAAATTTGCAATGACATAATTCACCGTCATGCCACCGGACTGAAATTTAAACACTCTGATGGACATATGGGTGCTGTGACCGTCGCCCAAGCTGGATTCGGTCTCCGGACATTGCGGGTGTTTGAGCTCCCGTTCGAGGTGCCTCAGGATGTGGTCATTGCCGCTTTCCAACCATATGGCACCGTCTTGGGTCACGTCGCGGAGAAGTGGCAAACATTTACGACCTACCCCGTATTAAATGGCGTCCGGAAAATAAAAATTGAGCTGACGAAACATGTCCCATCGTACCTGCTGATTGGCGGTGTGAGAGCCATCGTCATGTATGATGGACAGCCACGAACGTGCGCACAATGTGGCCAGGAGGGACATGTACGTTCCGAATGCTTACACCGCCGTTTAATACAGACGCCGTTACGTGAAGAGACCCAGGCTTCGACGGTCACGTCCTTACCCATCACCTACGCCAAGGTTGCACATGATCCCGTCGTACCAATCTCGATTGCGCCAGCAGCATCGTCAACGCCACCCGCCGCAGCACAACGCGCCGAGGACACAAGCACGGCGTCACCTCCAGTGCTCGCTTCAGGACCGTCCGGTTTGCAGACCGAAACCGATGTTCCTGTTGGAACCATGGACGTCGACCTCGGTGTCGTGCCGATGTCTGCCTTTGTCCAGACGGGTTCGGCGTCAGACGACGGGCGACCACATTCTGATTCAGAAGGCCACATCAGAAAACAGCGGTCGCCTCGCAAAACACAGGAAACGACGACGAACGCCTTCCAATGACGCCCTTTCTCAGACGGCCGCACGAGATGTCGACCTGATGTCTGACGGTGATCTCCCACATTGCGTCCAGTCACGCGATGTGGCAGCAACAGGAGCCCCTCCTGTGACATCTACTCTCCCAGCCAGGGACGTGTCCTCGCCGTTGTCAACGAATGATGACGGCGGTCCCCCTGCGACTCATGTTGCGGAATCCACAACACCCGTTCCGGAAGTACGTGACCGTCACATGTCCACGTCGTCAGCTTCCTGGGCCGATGACGTTGAAGAAGAAGCGGAACAGACTGCCAGCGTGTCTGCACAGGAGTCCACCTCGGCGACACTGGGGCTGGCGCCCCGCCAGTAATTATCACCACTGCGGGACCACCGGCAGGTCTCCACCTGCCGGCTACTTCTACCGCACGTTCTGCAAATACTGAGGATGACCGCACACAGCAATATCGTATCGCCATGATGAATCTTGCCACCATTCGTGCCCCCCCATAAACTGGCCATGTTCAGAGACACTATTTACTCTGCGGATGTGGATATAGCACTCTTACAAGAGGTGTTTGTGGCTGACTTCCTAGTTCCCACCGGATACAACGCCCATGTTTTCCCCGCATCCGATACCGGTAGCGGCGTCGCCATCCTGCTACGCGACGGACTCCCTGCAGAGGACGTCATCTAACTCCCCACTGCGCGAGGTATGGCCCTCACACTGTTCGGCGTGCGTATTATTAATATCTACGCTCCGTCCGGCACTGGCCGTCGTCATGACCGACAAACTTTTTTTGCCGAAAGCGTCACACCCCTCTTCACCGGTCCCCAGGACGATTTGGTACTCGGTGGGGATTTTAACTCGACACAAGAGCCCGCGGACCAACTCCCGCGACATTCCCCTTGTGCATCTCTCTCAGTGGTCATCGACCGTCTCCGACTTGTTGACACATGGAAGAAGCTCCACGGAATTCAACCGGGCTATACATTCTACACCTCTCACTCGTCAAGCCGCATAGATCGCATCTACGTTACCCGCTCCCTTGCTGATGGCACACGTCATGCGGAAGTCTGGCCCTTGGCCTTTTCAGACCATGATGCGTACCTCTGTGACGTCACTCTCGCCCGACAGCAAGTGTGGCATAGTCGTGGTCTGTGGAAACTCAATGTCGCTGACCTGACCTCCTCAGACTGTCGCCGTATGGTCGAAGAAGCGTGGGCACGCTGCCACCATCGTCGAGAAGCCTATGACTCCACCTTATCATGGTGGCTCTCCTGTGCAAAGCCGACCCTCAGGAAGACTCTGATGAGTTTTGGGAAGGAATTAAAGGCGTGGAAAACTAATACCCTGCACTTCTACTACACCATTCTACGTGACTGTACGGCGATGCCTTTCTCGCCAGCCCGGCAGTCGATGGTCCATTGCACGAAGGCGCAGATCTCCTTGATCATGCGGCGTAACTTGGAAGGCACTGTAGTCCGTTCTCGAGCTTCTAATCGAATCCCTCAAGAACGTCCGTCGATGTACCACCTCCTTCAGGAAATACAACGACGACGACGAGCTCTGATCCAAGTCCTCACTGATGTGGAAGGGCGCTGGCACGACACCCAACAAAGCATCGGTCGTGCTCTCCATGCTCATTTTGCCGGGATATACGCAGCCGTACCGCATTCTGCAGCACTGATCACAGAAGTCGCTCAGCTTACTACGAACACTCTTCCGGAGGATGCAGTGCATGACCTCCAAGACGACGTAACCACAGATTAAGTAGTAGATGCTATCAAGGCGGGTTCCGATAACAGATCACCTGGACCTGACGGTATACCCATCGAATTTTATAAAAGTTTTCACTATTTGTTGGCTTCCACATGGACGGCAATCGCACAAGAGCTGATGTCACCGATGACAGTGGTCCCGAGCGCCTTTCTAGAAGGAATTATTATCCCCGTACATAAACCGCGCGGGTTATCGAGGGTCCAGGACTATCGACCAATTACTTTGCTCAACAGCGACATGAAAATATTCACACGGCTACTGGCATCGCGACTCAAGAAGGTCGCACGTTACGTCACCTCCTGCGACCAGACTTCCCTAGGAGGCGACAACAACATCGGTACGGCCCTTTGCCGTTACAGAGACATGATAGCATTAGCGCATCATCAGCGTCTCCCTGGCGCCTTGGCTTCACTGGACTTTAGCCAGGCTTTCGGCCGTGTTGACCACTTCTATTTACGGACAGTTCTTCAGCATATGGGTTTTCCTGGCGGTATTGTAACAGTGGTTATGCGCCTGTTGAGTAGTGCACCCTCTAAAATCACGTACAATGGTCGTCTTACACCGTCCCTGGTCATCGCACGATCTGTACGACAAGGATGCCCTCTTTCCACGATTTTGTATGCTTTCGCCTTGGAACCCCTGCTCCAGGGCATGCGCCAACGTTTGGAAGGCATGGCTGTGCAAGGTCACCGTTTTTGTTGTACAGCCTACGCAGACGACATAGTACTATATCTGCGCAGTGAAGATGAAGTACGAGCAGCACTGACATGGTTGGCGACTTACGGCGAAGCGTCGGGGAGCTGCCTCAACGTGTCAAAATCCAAGGTCCTGCTCATTGGCGAGGGCTTGCCGGAGAGATGCGCTGCCCCCCTTAGTGTCGCCGCCACCATACGGTGTCTTGGACTTGATTTCACAGCAGACCTGCGCCGCTCAGCGACTATCAATGGTAGACACTTGTCTCGATTTTGGTTGATTTATACATAATTTATAGTTAATGTATCATATTTATTATTAAATTATTTATAGAAATGAGATGTTAATCGTTTCCCAAGATATCTAGTTTCTTAAGAAAAAATTTAATTTTTTGAAGTTACTTGTTTTATTTAATTTTTTAAGTATAAATATTAACTTATTTATTCTTTAAGGGATAAGCTTTGAAGTTAATAACCTATAATTTATTTTATAAAATATAATAGTAAGCTTTAAACCAGCTATCTTTAAGATTACGTTTTAGTTCATTATTTTTTATTTTGATTTTATAAATATTTTAGGTTTTTTATTAAGATTATTAATTTAATTTTAAAATTTTTGCTACAGACAATCAGAGCAAATCTCGCAGATCACCGGCTACGAGCTCTCGACGTTATCCAACGCGCGCAATACGTGAACATGTATCATGTTTCCCGTATACCACACGTGGCTCAAGTACTACCAGTCCCAAATCTCCTGGCGCGACGACTGTTGATGGCTTTCGGCTCCTTCATCAGCTCGGGGATGTTATTCAAGGTGCAGTATGAATTCCTTGCACTGCCACGAGATCGTGGCGGGGTGGGACTCATCCACGTGCCGACTCGTGTCAAGGCACTATACGTCAGCTCCCAACTAAAACTTTGGCATCGTTGCCCGCAGAGCCTTACTAGCCTCCTGCTTCACAACTTTGCACCGGCCTCCTTGTCCGCCCCAGTACTGGTATCGACCATTCCAACCTCCTTTTATTACATCCAACGATTTTTCCTGGAGTTCAGTTATATCTACCGGTCCTTACCACTTACACGTTTGTACCTCACGAAAACAGTCTCCGAATTGTTACAATAGTGCCGCCCGTCCAACCCTATCGAACGTAAGTATCCACAGTACGTGTGGCGACGCATATGGAAGGCGATCCATGCGCGTTTTCTCGAATCAGACGTTCAATCAGCGTGGTACATCACCGTGAATGGCAAACAAGTTAACCGAGATCGTCTGCACCGCATCCATCTCGCCGATTCATCCCTCTGCACCCACTGTGGCGCGGATGACACGGATGTCCACCGGTTCCACTGTGGCTCAGCGCTAGACGTCTGGACACTTGCGCGGCGAATTTTGGCGTTTCTTACTCTCCAGACACCGGCTCAGATCGACGTCCACATGCTTTTGTACCCCGATAAGACTTTCTACCCCTCCGCCAAAACTAACTCTGTGAATTGGATCTGTGGCCACACGATCCGCTATCTTTTTACTTCTGGCGACAAGTCTACGCTAGGATATTGGACTTATCTCAACGAACGACACTGCGTCCTGATACGCAACCCACGCTATAAACAGTATTTTTCCAATTTCTTACGGAGCACTTTCGATGACCCACCCAGTAGCTGGAACGTCCAAGCCCTGAGAAACTGAAAACTGTATAAAACGAACCGAACTGAATAGATCTGCTACCCAGAACCCACGCCTACGCCATGACAAGACACGTTTGGACGAGCTGGCATGCTGTAGGCGGATACACTTCAGGAGCTCCTGTAAGAACTGGACTTTAACTACAAGTCGCACGACGACTTAAAAAGCTTTTCCTTATTTCTTCTTCATAGTTTGTTCTTAAAGGAAAAGGAAATTTGATTTTGGCTTTGAGAAACTTTTTTTTGTTCCAAAAGATTGCTTCTTCGCCAACATGACGAAGGAGTCTCATTTTTGTTTACTGGAAGGAGAAACCAGTATAATCGGAGTCTTTGTTTTCTTTCGAAAAAAAAAATAAAAAAAATGGATAGAGCATCTGCCATGTAAGCAGGAGATCCCGGGTTCGAGTCGCGGTCGGGGCACACATTTTCATCTGTCCCCGTTGACGTAGGTCAACGCCTGTAAGCAGCTAAGGATGGTCATTTCATTGTAATTTCATTCTAACGAGCTGCTTGCTCCGAAAGAACAGACACGATCTTAGTATATATATCAATAAAAGTATTCATACACTCTTGTTCACTTACAGAATAACTTTCCACAGTAAGATTTTCACTCTGCAGCGGAGTGTGCGCTGATATGAAACTTTCTCACTCTGGAAACATTCCCCAGGCTGTGGCTAAGCCATGTCTCCGCAGTTCCTTTCTTCCAGGAGTGCTAGTTCTGCAAGATTCGCAGAAGAGCTTCTGTGAAGCTTGGAAGGTACGAGACGAGGTACTGGCAGAATTGAAACTGTGAGGACGGTCCGTGATTCATGTTTGGGGAGCTCAGTTGGTACAGCAGTCGCCCACAAAAGGCGAAGTGAGTTCGAATCTGGATCCGGCACACATTTTTAATCTGCCGGGACGTTTCACAGAATAACTTTTTTTAATTAGAGCTAAAAATCACAACCAGAGACGTTATTTAGTAAACTATCAGTATATGGTTTCCTCCATAATCTGTACATATAAAAGGGTTAACTAAGTTAGCCTTCTGGAAAAAAGTAGATGAAAATTCTGTACCAGCTGGATTGAGAGTATTTATATACACAAAGAAAATACGAGGGTAATCCCAAAAGTAAGGTCTCCTACTTTTTTGTAAGTGCATAGATCTGTTTATTTCTACAATGGTTTACATCAGTTTACAGCTTGAACATTTAGCTATTTTTCGACATAATCACCATTACTGTTGATGCATTTTTGTAGACGCTGTGCC